>NC_074666.1:1468776-1601276 GCF_029448725.1 Salvelinus fontinalis | reverse complement strand
CTTGACATTCCGTCCATTATATTTCTTGACATTCCGTCCATTATATTTCTTGACATTCCGTCCATTATATTTCTTGACATTCCGTCCATTATATTTCTTGACATTCCGTCCATTATATTTCTTGACATTCCGTCCATTATATTTCTTGACATTCCGTCCATTATATTTCTTGACATTCCGTCCATTATATTTCTTGACATTCCGTCCATTATATTTCTTGGCATTCCGTCCATTATATTTCTTGACATTCTGTCACATATTGAGACCTGTGTGTGTGTGTGTGTGTGCTGCAGTTGAATAACTCCAGCTGATGATGACTGGGCCTAACAAACAGCATCACTACATAACAGCACCCTAACCCCACAGGAATTCAGCCTAATGGTCTGATTCAGAGGCTGTGTGGCCCAAATGGAAAATGTTCCCTATATAGCCCATTACTTTACACCAGAGCCAAATGGAACCCTATTCCCTATATAGTACACTACTTTAGACCAGAGCCCTATGGAACCCTATTCCCTATATAGTGCACTACTTTAGACCAGAGCCCTATGGAACCCTATTCCCTATATAGTGCACTACTTTAGACCAGAGCCCTATGGAACCCTATTCCCTATATAGTGCACTACTTTAGACCAGAGCCCTATGGAACCCTATTCCCTATATAGTGCACTTGGGCTCATAAGGTTCTGGTCCAAAGAAGAGCACTTCTGGGACATTCAGATAGGATTTGCCGTCAAAACAATACATCCACAGTGATTTAGTGAAGTAACACCATAACTCTCCCACGTGAAATATTTCTCTTAGATTTTTAAATCGTTACACACTGTATGGATAAAGAGATGTCCATTCAAACAAGTATTACGAATGAATTTGCTTCTATTGGACTCTGGGGGAGGATTTGCTGTTTAAAACATTCGTCCTTTTCTGCTGAACGTAATGTAGACAAATACACTACTACCTTCTCATGTCCTTGTCTCCACTCTGGGAGTAGGTCAGTATATGTTAGATATTGCTGTCGGACCTAGAAGCAGTTCGCTACACTCACAGTAACATCTGTTAACCACGTGTATGTGACCAATAACATTTGATTTGATTCAATGGTGACAACCACCGTGAATCATCTGAATTCTCTGACTATGAGAATAATACACACTTAGTTTCACTACGGGGAAAAGGGTTCTCCTGTCGTCTATTGATGTACGCCAAGAGGATCTCCTTACATCTTCTCTTTGGAGAAAGACCTCCCTGTTATCATCGAATTCACTACGACGTATTTCTACCATTTCTCCTAATTAGGATTTAGGATATGTTCCTAAGGGCACGGTTCTATCTGGAGAACTAGACAGTGTCTGTTAGCCTGCCTGCCAATCAGCTGGAACAAACCAAAGACCTACTTTCAGAAACTTTAAATAGACAGTTTGTTATGCTAGGAATGATGGCGTTTCATTGGTGAAGGCATGTTGGCGTTTCATTGGTAAATGAATGTTGGCGTTTCATTGGTAAATGAATGTTGACGTTTCATTGGTGATTGAATGATGACGTTTCATTGGTGAAGGCATGATGACGTTTCATTGGTGAATGAATGTTGACGTTTCATTGGTGAATGAATGATGACGTTTCATTGGTGAATGAATGATGACGTTTCATTGGTGAAGGCAATGGTCGTTGTGCCCTTAACATATCGGTCATGATTCTTCAGCAACATTTTGCAAAGGTTTGTTATACTATTCACTAGCCCTGTCAGTACTGGTATACTATTCACTAACCCTGTCAGGTCTGTTATACTATTCACTATCTCTGTCAGTACTGTTATACTATTCACTAGCCCTGTCAGTACTATTATACTATTCACTATCTCTGTCAGTACTATTATACTATTCACTATCTCTGTCAGGTCTGTTATACTATTCACTACCTCTGTCAGGTCTGTTATACTATTCACTAGCCCTGTCAGGTCTGTTATACTATTCACTACCTCTGTCAGGTCTGTTATACTATTCACTATCTCTGTCAGGTCTCTTATACTATTCACTATCTCTGTCAGGTCTGTTATACTATTCACTATCTCTGTCAGGTCTCTTATACTATTCACTATCTCTGTCAGGTCTGTTATACTATTCACTATCTCTGTCAGTACTATTATACTATTCACTAGCTCTGTCAATACTGTTCAGTTACCAGTAGGTCTGTCTATAATGATCAGTTACCAGTAGGTCTGTCTATACTGTATATACTGATCAGTTACCAGTAGGTCTGTCTATACTGTTCAGTTATCCGTGGGTCTGTCTATACTAATCAGTTTCCAGTAGGTCTGTCTATACTGATCAGTTTCCAGTAGGTCTGTCTATACTGTTTATACTGATCAGTTACCAGTAGGCCTGTCTATACTGATCAGTTACCAGTAGGTCTGTCTATACTGTTTATACTGATCAGTTACCAGTAGGTCTGTCTATACTGTTCAGTTACCAGTAGGTCTGTCTATACTGTTCAGTTACCAGTAGGTCTGTCTATACTGTTCAGTTACCAGTAGGTCTGTCTATGCTGATCAGTTACCAGTAGGTCTGTCTATACTGTTCAGTTACCAGTAGGTCTGTCTATACTGATCAGTTACCAGTAGGTCTGTCTATACTGTTCAGTTACCAGTAGGTCTGTCTATACTGTTCAGTTACCAGTAGGTCTGTCTATACTGATCAGTTACCAGTAGGTCTGTCTATACTGTTCAGTTACCAGTAGGTCTGTCTATACTGATCAGTTACCAGTAGGTCTGTCTATACTGTTCAGTTACCAGTAGGTCTGTCTATACTGATCAGTTACCAGTAGGTCTGTCTATACTGATCAGTTACCAGTAGGTCTGTCTATACTGTTCAGTTACCAGTAGGTCTGTCTATACTGATCAGTTTCCAGTAGGTCTGTCTATACTGATCAGTTTCCAGTAGGTCTCTCTATACTGTTCAGTTTCCAGTAGGTCTGTCTATACTGTTCAGTTACCAGTAGGTCTGTCTATACTGTTTATACTGATCAGTTACCAGTAGGTCTGTCTATACTGTTCAGTTTCCAGTAGGTCTGTCTATACTGTTCAGTTACCAGTAGGTCTGTCTATACTGATCAGTTTCCAGTAGGTCTGTCTATACTGATCAGTTACCAGTAGGTCTGTCTATTGTATGGCTCACAGAATGATCACTATAATTTGGGTTATGTGGAAAAAGTGTTTTTCATTTAAAATCTTCCCAAATGTGTTGTACATACTAACTGTGTCCTTCCTGTGTTTCTGCAGTGAATTTACTGGACTCTCGCTCTGTCATGGGGGACCTTGGGTGGATCGCCTACCCAAAGAATGGAGTGAGTGGTACTTCATAAATGCTCACACAAACTCAGTCTCCTTTTCAGTCTGCCTGGACCAATCCTCATCAGTGTCTGTCCCAGCTCAACCCAGCTCAGCCCCAGCCCAACCCCAGCTCAACCCCAACCCCAGCTCAGCCCCAGCTCAGCCCCAGCTCAACCCAGCTAAACCCCAACCTAGCTCAACCCAGCTCAGCCCCAACCTAGCTCAACCCCACCTTAGCCCCAGCTCAGCCCCAGCTCAGCCCCAGCTCAACCCCAGCCCAACCCCAGCTCAGCCCCAGCTCAGCCCCAGCTCAACCTAGCTCAACCCAGCTCAGCCCCAACCCAGCTAAACCCAGCTCAGTCCCAACCTAGCTCAACCCAGCTCAGCCCCAACCTAGCTCAACCCCACCTTAGCCCCAGCTCAGCCCCAGGTCAGCCCCAGCTCAGCCCCAACCTAGCTCAACCCCAGCCCAACCCCAGCTCAGCCCCAACCCCAGCTCAGCCCCAACCTAGCTCAGCCCCAACCTAGCTCAACCCCAGCTCAACCCCAGCCCAACCCCAGCTCAGCCCCAACCTAGCTCAACCCCAGCTCAGCCCAAACCCAGCTCAACCCCAGCTCAACCCCAGCTCAGCCCCAGCTCAGCCCCAACCCAGCTCAGCCCAAACCCAGCTCAGCCCAAACCCAGCTCAGCCCCAACCTAGCTCAACCCCAGCTCAGCTCAGCCCCAAGCTAGCTCAACCCCAGCTCAGCCCAAACCCAGCTCAGCCCCAACCTAGCTCAACCCCAGCTCAGCCCCAACCTAGCTCAACCCCAGCTCAGCCCCAACCTAGCTCAACCCCAACCCAGCTCAACCCCAGCTCAGCCCCAGCTCAACCCCAGCTCAGCCCCAACCCAGCTCAACCCCAACCCAGCTCAACCCCAACCCAGCTCAACCCCAGCTCAGACCCAACCCCAGCTCAGCCCCAGCCCAGCCCCAACCCAGCTCAACCCCAGCTCAGCCCCAACCCAGCTCAGCCCCAACCCAGCTCAGCCCCAACCCAGCTCAGCCCCAACCCAGCTCAGCCCCAACCCAGCTCAGCCCCAGCTCAGCCCCAGCTCAACCCCAGCTCAACCCCAGCTCAACCCCAGCTCAGCCCCAACCCAGCTCAACCCCAGCTCAGCCCCAACCCCAGCTCAGCCCCAGCCCAGCCCCAACCCAGCTCAGCCCCAACCCAGCTCAGCCCCAGCTCAGCCCCAACCCAGCTCAGCCCCAGCTCAGCCCCAACCCAGCTCAGCCCCAACCCAGCTCAGCCCCAACCCAGCTCAGCCCCAACCCAGCTCAGCCCCAACCCAGCTCAGCCCCAGCTCAGCCCCAGCTCAGCCCCAGCTCAACCCCAGCCTAACCCAGCTCAGCCCAGCTCAGCCCCAGCTCAGCCCAGCTCCACCCTAGCTCAACCCCAGCTCAGCTCAGCCCCAACCCAGCTCAGCCCAGCTCCACCCCAGTTCTACCCCAGCTCAGCCCCAACCCAACCCAGCTCCAACCCAGCTCAGCCCAGCTTCACCCCAGCTCTACCCCAGCTCAGCCCCAACCCAACCCAGCTCAGCCCCAACCCAACCCAGCTCAGCCCAGCTCCACCCCAGCTCTACCCCAGCTCAGCCCCAACCCAACCCAGCTCAGCCCCAACCCAACCCAGCTCAGCCCAGCTCCACCCCAGCTCTACCCCAGCTCAGCCCCAACCCAACCCAGCTCAGCCCCAACCCAACCCAGCTCAGCCCAGCTCCACCCCAGCTCTACCCCAGCTCAGCCCCAACCCAACCCAGCTCAGCCCAGCTCCACCCCAGCTCTACCTCAGCTCAGCCCCAACCCAACCCAGCTCAGCCCCAGCTCAGCCCCAACCCAGCTCAGCCCAGCTCCAGCTCAGCCCCAACCCAACCCAGCTCAGCCCCAGCTCAGCCCCAACCCAGCTCAACCCCAGCTCAGCCCCAACCCAGCTCAGCCCCAACCCAACCCAGCTCAGCCCAGCTCCACCCCAGCTCTACCCCAGCTCAGCCCCAACCCAACCCAGCTCAGCCAGCTCCACCCCAGCTCTACCTCAGCTCAGCCCCAACCCAACCCAGCTCAGTCCCAGCTCAGCCCCAACCCAGCTCAGCCCAGCTCCAGCTCAGCCCCAACCCAACCCAGCTCAGCCCCAGCTCAGCCCCAACCCAGCTCAACCCCAGCTCAGCCCCAACCCAGCTCAGCCCAGCTCCAGCTCAGCCCCAACCCAACCCAGCTCAGCCCCAGCTCAGCCCCAACCCAGCTCAGCCCCAGCTATGTCGGCAACTGTTTCAACAGAATAAACACAACAAAACTCGCAATCAAAGTATGATGCTTGTTAGTACTGTTTGGGATATAGCAGGTCAAAGGATGATGCTTGTTACTACTGTTTGGGATATAGCAGGTCAAAGGATGATGCTTGTTAGTACTGTTTGGGATATAGCAGGTCAAAGGATGATGCTTGTTAGTACTGTTTGGGATGCAGCAGGTCAAAGGATGATGCTTGTTAGTACTGTTTGGGATGCAGCAGGTCAAAGGATGATGCTTGTTAGTAGTGTTTGGGATATAGCAGGTCAAAGGATGATGCTTGTTACTACTGTTTGGGATATAACAGGTCAGCGTTGGGAATCTCCGAGGCGATTGAACAACAGACAGACCTCTCATAGTCAGAGAGATGGAAGGAAGGGAGAGAGGGAAGGGAGAGAGGGAAGGAAGGGAGAGAGGGAAGGAAGGGAGAGAGGGAAGGAAGGGAGAGAGGGAAGGAAGGGAGAGAGAGGAGGGAGGGAAGGAAGGGAGGGAGGGAAGAGAGAGCGGGAGGGAAGAGAGAGCGGGAGGGAAGAGAGAGCGGGAGGGAAGAGAGAGCGGGAGGGAAGAGAGAGCGGGAGGGAAGAGAGAGCGGGAGGGAAGAGAGAGCGGGAGGGAAGGGAGAGCGGGAGGGAAGGGAGAGCGGGAGGGAAGGGAGAGCGGGAGGGAAGGGAGAGCGGGAGGGAAGAGGGAGCGGGAGGGAAGAGGGAGCGAGAGGGAAGGGAGAGAGAGAGGGAAGGGAGAGAGAGAGGGAAGGGAGAGAGAGAGGGAAGGGAGAGAGAGAGGGAAGGGAGAGAGAGAGAGAGGGAAGGGAGAGAGAGAGGGAAGGGAGAGAGAGAGAGGGAAGGGAGAGAGAGAGAGAGGGCAGGGAGAGAGAGAGAGAGGGAAGGGAGAGAGAGAGAGAGAGGGAAGGGAGAGAGAGAGAGGGCAGGGAGAGAGAGAGAGAGGGCAGGGAGAGAGAGAGAGAGGGAAGGGAGAGAGAGAGAGGGAAGGGAGAGAGAGAGAGGGAAGGGAGAGAGAGAGAGGGAAGGGAGAGAGAGAGAGGGAAGGGAGAGAGAGAGAGGGAAGGGAGAGAGAGAGAGGGAAGGGAGAGGGAAGGGAGAGAGAGAGAGGGAGAGGGAAGGGAGAGAGAGAGGGAGGGAAGGGAGAGAGAGAGGGAGGGAAGGGAGAGAGAGCGGGAGGGAAGGGAGAGAGAGCGGGAGGGAAGGGAGAGAGAGCGGGAGGGAAGGGAGAGAGAGCGGGAGGGAAGGGAGAGAGAGCGGGAGGGAAGGGAGAGAGAGCGGGAGGGAAGGGAGAGAGAGCGGGAGGGAAGGGAGAGAGAGCGGGAGGGAGGGAAGGGAGAGAGAGCGGGAGGGAGGGAAGGGAGAGAGAGAGGGAGGGAAGGGAGAGAGGGAGGGAGAGCGGGAGAGAGGGAGGGAGAGCGGGAGGGAAGAAGGGAGAGCGGGAGGGAAGAAGGGAGAGCGGGAGGGAAGAAGGGAGAGCGGGAGGGAAGAAGGGAGAGCGGGAGGGAAGAAGGGAGAGCGGGAGGGAAGAAGAGAGAGCGGGAGGGAAGAAGAGAGAGCGGGAGGGAAGAAGAGAGAGCGGGAGGGAAGGGAGAGAGGGAAGGAAGGGAGAGAGGGAAGGAAGGGAGAGAGGGAAGGAAGGGAGAGAGGGAGGGGAGAGAGAGAGGGAAGGGAGAGAGGGAGGGAAGGGAGAGAGGGAGGGAAGGGAGAGAGGGAGGGAAGGGAGAGAGGGAGGGAAGGAAGGGAGAGAGAGGGAAGGAAGGGAGAGAGAGAGAGAGGGAAGGGAGAGAGAGAGAGGGAAGGAAGGGAGAGAGAGGGAAGGGAGAGAGAGAGAGAGAGGGAAGGGAGAGAGAGAGAGAGAGGGAAGGGAGAGAGAGAGAGAGAGGGAAGGGAGAGAGAGAGAGAGAGGGAAGGGAGAGAGAGAGAGAGAGGGAAGGGAGAGAGGGAAGGGCGAGAGAGAAGGGCAGGGTTTTTAAGGTCTCCAGAGACACGCAGCTAAGGCTTCTAATTACACAGAATATTTCCTCACACTAATTTCTTATTGACTCCATAAGGGAGGGGTGGAAGGGGAGGGGCAGAAGGGGAGGGGGGAGGGGCAGAAGGGGAGGGGCAGAAGGGGAGGGGAAGAGGAGGTGCGGAAGGGGAGGGGGGGGAAGGGGAGGGGGGGAAGAGGATAAGGGCAGTCTGAGCCAGCTCTGATCCTCATGAGTGCTGGGAGATCTAGTGACCAGCCTGATAGGCCCATAAATTAATTGCATCAATTACATTTTTTTCCAAGAAGTGAAACGAATAGTCTGATCATTTAAGACATCGAAGAAAAGCGTCTCAGCTCAAGGAAATCATCTTTGGATTGGCTCAAACGTGACCCACCACCTAAATTCGGTGTTATGTAGCAACATTTCAAATTGTGTTTTTACATTGGATGAAAGTAGAGACAGAGCTTCTAAATAGTGTATCATACACTGTAGTTGGAGGAAACATGAGGAAGTAGAGACAGAGCTTCTAAATGGCATATCATACACTGTAGTTGGAGGAAACATGAGGAAGTAGAGACAGAGCTTCTAAATGGCATATCATACACTGTAGTTGGAGGAAACATAAGGAAGTAGAGACTCAGAGCTTCTAAATAGTGTATCATACACTGTAGTTGGAGGAAACATGAGGAAGTAGAGGCTCAGAGCTTCTAAATAGTGTATCATACACTGTAGTTGGAGGAAACATGAGGAAGTAGAGGCTCAGAGCTTCTAAATAGTGTATCATACACTGTAGTTGGAGGAAACATGAGGAAGTAGAGGCTCAGAGCTTCTAAATAGTGTATCATACACTGTAGTTGGAGGAAATGCAGCTTTAAAAGGTGCAGCTTTAAAAGGTGATACACTTAGAATCCCATTTAGGACATTTTGCTGTGGTTTTCACACTTGCTCTACATTAATCATTGTGAAACATATATTTAGTAAAGGAATACTTTCACCAAATTGCCAAAATGGATTCTCTGAACATTATCTCACTGAGTTTCCCCATCAGGCAAACCATTAACAATATTACATTGACTAATGTTGTATAACAAAGATAACCTTTCACATTGAACAGCTGCAGTGCTGTTCATTGTTTACGCCCATTTAGCATAGTTTACACCCTCTATAGGGCGGAACACAATTGGTCCAGCGTCGTCCGGGTTCGGGTTTGGCCAGGGGGGTAGGCCGTCATAGGAACAAATTCTTATTTTTACAAACTGACTTGCCTAGTTAAACAAAGGTTAAACCCAAGCATCTCTTAAAGAATTCCCTTTGGAACATGTGACTGTGGCTATGTGCTAAAGCTAAAGCAGTGAGGTAAAATAAATAAAAACCGAGAAAAGATTTCAACAATAAAATACTTTGTTAACTTCAAGTGCTAAAAATAGTAGCCTACAATTTAAGAAAAACCTAAAACACAAAAACACGTAAAGGCTTAGGTTAAAATCAAAATACAAAAGATAACACAAATATACAGTAAGATCAATATGCAGGCCTATATCATCAGATCCTTGAAGTAACTTCAGGCCATGTTATGATATTAACAATGTAATCTAGCCTGAGAACATATTTCATATTTCTTTGAGAATATATATGTAATGACCATGTGCTTTTCAATATAGAAGTCTTGATCTTCTCAAAAATATATGTTTGCCTGGTTGTGTCCAGTCCGGGGGGACGGCTTTCACATCTCTGGGAGGAAGGATGTCAACATTACACCTCTTTGGTCACAACAACACCAGGCTCCAGACCGTTACAGCTGTAAAGGAGTGAAACCTGGTTCCATCTGAGTGAAAGCTCTTTGGTCACAACACCAGGCTCCAGACCATTACAGCTGTAAAGGAGTGAAACCTGGTTCCATCTGAGTGAAAGCTCTTTGGTCACAACACCAGGCTCCAGACCGTTACAGCTGTAAAGGAGTGAAACCTGGTTCCATCTGAGTGAAAGCTCTTTGGTCACAACACCAGGCTCCAGACCATTACAGCTGTAAAGGAGTGAAACCTGGTTCCATCTGAGTGAAAGCTCTTTGGTCACAACAACACCAGGCTCCAGACCGTTACAGCTGTAAAGGAGTGAAACCTGGTTCCATCTGAGTGAAAGCTCTTTGGTCACAACACCAGGCTCCAGACCATTACAGCTGTAAAGGAGTGAAACCTGGTTCCATCTGAGTGAAAGCTCTTTGGTCACAACAACACCAGGCTCCAGACCGTTACAGCTGTAAAGGAGTGAAACCTGGTTCCATCTGAGTGAAAGCTCTTTGGTCACAACACCAGGCTCCAGACCATTACAGCTGTAAAGGAGTGAAACCTGGTTCCATCTGAGTGAAAGCTCTTTGGTCACAACAACACCAGGCTCCAGACCGTTACAGCTGTAAAGGAGTGAAACCTGGTTCCATCTGAGTGAAAGCTCTTTGGTCACAACACCAGGCTCCAGACCATTACAGCTGTAAAGGAGTGAAACCTGGTTCCATCTGAGTGAAAGCTCTTTGGTCACAACACCAGGCTCCAGACCATTACAGCTGTAAAGGAGTGAAACCTGGTTCCATCTGAGTGAAAGCTCTTTGGTCACAACAACACCAGGCTCCAGACCATTACAGCTGTAAAGGAGTGAAACCTGGTTCCATCTGAGTGAAAGCTCTTTGGTCACAACAACACCAGGCTCCAGACCATTACAGCTGTAAAGGAGTGAAACCTGGTTCCATCTGAGTGAAACCTCTTTGGCCACAACAACACCAGGCTCCAGACCGTTACAGCTGTAAAGGAGGAAAGCAGACTAAAATAGACAAGACATTAAAACATTACATTCCAGCAATAACATTCATTGACCCCCAAGTTCAAGCAATAAGCTCAAAGTACAAAGACAACACACCTGAAGTGTTGCGTGTTCCCCTTCGATCACCTCCTTGTACTGGAGACAAGACAAAGTCCAGAAAAATAGGTTAAAACGTGAATGAATGTCCTGTAGCTTGTTATTGCCTGTTGACTACTACAGCGCTACTAAAATGCCCTGAACATAATGAACCTCCATCCAGCCAAACAATGGCAATACAGACACAAGATAACTAGCTAGATTTAGCAAACATTTAGCTTCATAATTACCAGCTAGCTAGATAAAAATGGTATTGATCTAGCTCGCCATCTAGTTGAGCATATAAAAAAAACAACCCTCAAAATCTATAATCCAATAGCTATTTAGCTATAATTTCATTGTGGCTAGCTAGCTAGCCAACTTAGCATGTGTCCCTATAACGTAACATATGGTTTGATTAGCTTGCTAACAATTAGCATTCCCACCACAGTGGCTATTTTTTGTAGCCATCTAGTTAAACATGACAAATTGGTAAACAAAGATTATCATCATGTTATACATGGCTTAGCACATGAGCAATCAACATTAACAGCAGAAACATTACATTACATTTACATTTAAGTCATTTAGCAGACGCTCTTATCCAGAGCGACTTACAAATTGGTGCATTCACCTTATGACATCCAGTGGAACAGCCACTTTACAATAGTGCATCTAGATCTTTTAAGGGGGGGGGGGGGGGGGGGGGGGGGGGGGGGCAGAAGGATTGCTTTATCCTAGGTATTCCTTGAAGAGGTGGGGTTTCAGGTGTCTCCGGAAGGTGGTGATTGACTCCGCTGTCCTGGCATCGTGAGGGAGTTTGTTCCACCATTGGGGTGCCAGAGCAGCGAACAGTTTTGACTGGGCTGAGCGGGAACTGTACTTCCTCAGTGGTAGGGAGGCGAGCAGGCCAGAGGTGGATGAACGCAGTGCCCTTGTTTGGGTGTAGGGCCTGATCAGAGCCTGAAGGTACTGAGGTGCCGTTCCCCTCACAGCTCCGTAGGCAAGCACCATGGTCTTGTAGCGGATGCGAGCTTCAACTGGAAGCCAGTGGAGAGAGCGGAGGAGCGGGGTGACGTGAGAGAACTTGGGAAGGTTGAACACCAGACGGGCTGCGGCGTTCTGGATGAGTTGTAGGGGTTTAATGGCACAGGCAGGGAGCCCAGCCAAAAGCGAGTTGCAGTAATCCAGACGGGAGATGACAAGTGCCTGGATTAGGACCTGCGCCGCTTCCTGTGTGAGGCAGGGTCGTACTCTGCGGATGTTGTAGAGCATGAACCTACAGGAACGGGCCACCGCCTTGATGTTGGTGGAGAACGACAGGGTGTTGTCCAGGATCACGCCAAGGTTCTTAGCGCTCTGGGAGGAGGACACAATGGAGTTGTCAACCGTGATGGCGAGATCATGGAACGGACAGTCCTTCCCCGGGAGGAAGAGCAGCTCCGTCTTGCCGAGGTTCAGCTTGAGGTGGTGATCCGTCATCCACACTGATATGTCTGCCAGACATGCAGAGATGCGATTCGCCACCTGGTCATCAGAAGGGGGAAAGGAGAAGATTAATTGTGTGTCGTCTGCATAGCAATGATAGGAGAGACCATGTGAGGTTATGACAGAGCCAAGTGACTTGGTGTATAGCGAGAATAGGAGAGGGCCTAGAACAGAGCCCTGGGGGACACCAGTGGTGAGAGCGCGTGGTGAGGAGACAGATTCTCGCCACGCCACCTGGTAGGAGCGACCTGTCAGGTAGGACGCAATCCAAGCGTGGGCCGCGCCGGAGATGCCCAACTCGGAGAGGGTGGAGAGGAGGATCTGATGGTTCACAGTATCGAAGGCAGCCGATAGGTCTAGAAGGATGAGAGCAGAGGAGAGAGAGTTAGCTTTAGCAGTGCGGAGCGCCTCCGTGATACAGAGAAGAGCAGTCTCAGTTGAGTGACTAGTCTTGAAACCTGACTGATTTGGATCAAGAAGGTCATTCTGAGAGAGATAGCAGGAGAGCTGGCCAAGGACGGCACGTTCAAGAGTTTTGGAGAGAAAAGAAAGAAGGGATACTGGTCTGTAGTTGTTGACATCGGAGGGATCGAGTGTAGGTTTTTTCAGAAGGGGTGCAACTCTCGCTCTCTTGAAGACGGAAGGGACGTAGCCAGCGGTCAAGGATGAGTTGATGAGCGAGGTGAGGTAAGGTAGAAGGTCTCCGGAAATGGTCTGGAGAAGAGAGGAGGGGATAGGGTCAAGCGGGCAGGTTGTTGGGCGGCCGGCCGTCACAAGACGCGAGATTTCATCTGGAGAGAGAGGGGAGAAAGAGGTCAAAGCACAGGGTTGGGCAGTGTGAGCAGAACCAGCGGTGTCGTTTGACTTAGCAAACGAGGATCGGATGTCGTCGACCTTCTTTTCAAAATGGTTGACGAAGTCGTCTGCAGAGAGGGAGGAGGGGGGGGGAGGGGGAGGAGGATTCAGGAGGGAGGAGAAGGTGGCAAAGAGCTTCCTAGGGTTAGAGGCAGATGCTTGGAATTTAGAGTGGTAGAAAGTGGCTTTAGCAGCAGAGACAGAAGAGGAAAATGTAGAGAGGAGGGAGTGAAAGGATGCCAGGTCCGCAGGGAGGCGAGTTTTCCTCCATTTCCGCTCGGCTGCCCGGAGCCCTGTTCTGTGAGCTCGCAATGAGTCGTCGAGCCACGGAGCGGGAGGGGAGGACCGAGCCGGCCTGGAGGATAGGGGACATAGAGAGTCAAAGGATGCAGAAAGGGAGGAGAGGAGGGTTGAGGAGGCAGAATCAGGAGATAGGTTGGAGAAGGTTTGGGCAGAGGGAAGAGATGATAGGATGGAAGAGGAGAGAGTAGCGGGGGAGAGAGAGCGGAGGTTGGGACGGCGCGATACCATCCGAGTAGGGGCAGTGTGGGAAGTGTTGGATGAGAGCGAGAGGGAAAAGGATACAAGGTAGTGGTCGGAGACTTGGAGGGGAGTTGCAATGAGGTTAGTGGAAGAACAGCATCTAGTAAAGATGAGGTCAAGCGTATTGCCTGCCTTGTGAGTAGGGGGGGAAGGTGAGAGGGTGAGGTCAAAAGAGGAGAGGAGTGGAAAGAAGGAGGCAGAGAGGAATGAGTCAAAGGTAGACATGGGGAGGTTAAAGTCACCCAGAACTGTGAGAGGTGAGCCGTCCTCAGGAAAGGAGCTTATCAAGGCATCAACTGAGCTAACTGCTCCGCTAACAGTGTTAATGTTGCTTCATCCCACAATGAGCCATCTGTAAACAATTGTTTTTTGCGGGATAAAGCGAGCTGTAACGGTGACTGTATGCAACTGCTAGCTAGCTCCAGGGCATTCAGAAAGTTTTCAGACCCCTTGAATTTTTCCACATTTTGTTACATTACAGACTTATTCTATAATCAATTTTTTTTTAAATCCCCTCATCAATCTACACACAATACAGCATAATGATGAAGTAAAAACAGGTTTTTAGAAATGTTTGCAAATTTATATAAAAAAAAAATGTAATGTCACATTTACATAAGTATTCTGACTCTTTACTCAGTACTTTGTTGAAGCACCTTTGGCAACAATTACAGCATCAAGTTTTCTTGGGTATGATGCTACAAGCTTGACACACCTGTATTTGGGAGTTTCTCCCATTTTTCTCTGCAGATCCTCTCAAGCTCTGTCAGGTTGAATGGGAAGCGTCGATGCACAGCTGTTTTCAGGTCTCTCCAGAGATGTTCGATCTGGTTCAAGTCTGGGCTCTGGCTGCGCCACTCAAAGACTTTCAGAGACTTGTCCCGAAGCCACTCATGCGTTGTCTTGGTTTTGTGCTTAGTGTTGTTGTCCTTTTGGAAGGTGAACCTTTGCCTCAGTCTGAGGTCCTGAGCGCTCTGGAGCAGGTTTTCTTCAAGGATCTCTCTGTACTTTGCTCCGTTCATATTTCCCTCGATCCTGACTAGTCTCCCAGTCCCTGCCGCTGAAAACATCCCCACAGCATGATGCTGCCACCACAATGCTTCACCGTAGGGATGGTACCAGGTTTCCTCCAGGCGTGAATCTTGGTTACATCTGAACACAGAATCTTGTTTCTCATGGTCTGAGTCTTGTCATGTGCCTTTTACTGAGGAGTGGCTTCCGTCTGGCCAGTCTACCATAAAGGCCTGATTGGTGGAGTGCTGCAGAGATGGTTGCCCTTCTGGAAGGTTTTCCCATTTCCACAGAGGAACTCTGGAGCTCTGTCAGAGTGACCATTGGGTTCTTGGTCACATACCTGACCAAGGCCCTTCTCCCCCGATTGCTCAGTTTGAGGAGGCGGCCAGGTCTAGGAAGAGTCTTGGTGGTTCCAAACTTCTTCCATTTAAGAATGATGGAGGCCACTGTGTTCTTCGGGACCTTCAATGCTGCAAACAGTTTTTGGTACCCTTTCCCAGATCTGTGCCTCGACACAATCCTTTCTGGGAGGACAATTCCTGTGATTTCATACCTTGGTTTTTTCTCTGACATGCACTGTCAATTATGGGACCTTATATAGACAGGTGTGTGCCTTTTCAAATCATGTCCAATCAACTGAATTTACCACATGTGGACTGAAAATCAAGATTTAGAAACATCTCAAGGATGATCAATGGAAACAGGATGCACCTGAGCTCAATTTCGAGTCTCATAGCAAAGGGTCTGAATACTGAGTTAGAATAAGGTATTTCTGTTTTTCTAAAAACCTGTTTTCACTTTGTCATTATGGGGTATTGTGATGTCATTATGGGGTATTGCGATGTCATTATGGGGTATTGTGATGTCATTAGGGGGTATTGTGATGTCATTAGGGGGTATTGTTATGTCGTTATGGGGTATTGTGTGTAGATTGCTGAGGATTTTTATTTATTTAATCCATTTTAGAATAAGACTGAACATTTAACAAAATGTGGAGAAATTCAAGGGGTCTGAATACTTTCTGAAGGCAGTTTTAACTGTAGACTTTTAGCTAACAATAGCTAGCAATGAAAATGACATTTTGATACAATTGAGACAATAACATATGTACATGTAGCTATCTCGGCGTTTTAACTGTAGACTTTTACCAGTGTATTGATTATGACGATTCACCGCAGACTTAAACACTTTTAAAATAATCAAATTAAATGTATTTATACTGCCCTTCTTTCATCAGCTGATATCTCAAAGTGCTGTACAGAAACCCCCAGCCTAAAACCCTAAACAGCAAGCAATGCAGGAAGTAGTGTAGAAGTGTAGAAACACCTTAATCCTTCCCACTCGGCTTCAACCAGTCCAGACTGCTCTTTCTCTTAGTTCTCTCTTTCTCTTAGCTCTTTCTTTATCTTTCATTCTGTGTTGAGGGGCTGGGGGGGGGGGGGGGGGCTAGGGACTGAGTACTTGGGTTTGGTGTCCGTGATGTTTAGTGCACAGTTGAGCCCCAGAAATAGTGATGGCTTGGAGTGGCTTGGAGTGAGTTACAGGGTTCAAGTGGGAGAGCTAAACGGGGAGAGAAACAGCGAAGGGTGCATTCAGAGGAGTGAACAGGAGGATAGAGAGTAACGAGTGAAAGGAAGTGAGTAAAGAAATAGAGAAGGATAAAAAGATGCAAGAAGGAAGAAAAGGTAAA
Source organism: Salvelinus fontinalis (assembly GCF_029448725.1). Classification (NCBI taxonomy): domain Eukaryota; kingdom Metazoa; phylum Chordata; class Actinopteri; order Salmoniformes; family Salmonidae; genus Salvelinus; species Salvelinus fontinalis. The sequence continues at coordinate 1,585,177 of NC_074666.1, read as the reverse complement.
GGTCAGGTTAAGAAATGCTTTGTGTTATCATCAAACACAGTTTGTCTACAGAAACAGTCTGTATAGTACAGACAACAGGAGGAGTAAAGATCTCTAACAGTGCCAACACTAATAAACTTTACGATCGCCATTTCTAGATAGAAACACAAACATTACAAGGTAAACCCAGTGACGCTGGTCAATTAACACTGAGTATACAACACATTAAGAAAACCTTTTGCCATGACATTAACACTGAGTATACAACACATTAAGAAAACCTTTTGCCATGACATTAACACTGAGTATACAACACATTAAGGAAACCTTTTGCCATGACATTAACACTGAGTATACAACACATTAAGGAAACCTTTTGACATGACATTAACACTGAGTATACAACACATTAAGGAAACCTTTTGACATGACATTAACACTGAGTATACAACACATTAAGGACACCTTTTGACATGACATAGACGGACCAGGTGAATCCAGGTGAAAGTTATGATCCCCAATTGAAGTCACCTGTTAAATCCACTTCAATCAGTGTAGATGAAGAGGGAGGAGACGGGTTAAAGAAGGATTGTTAAGCCTTGTGTATGTCATTCAGACGGTGAATGGGCAAGACAAAATATTTAAGTTTCTTTGGATGGGATATGGCGCCGGGCGCACCGAGTGTGTCAAGAACTGCAACACTGCTGGGTTTTTCACGCTCAATATTTTCCCGTGTGTATCAAGAATGGTCCACCACCCAAAGGACTGTGGGACGTATTGGAGTCAACATGGGCCAGCATCCCTGTGGAATGCTTTCGACACCTTGTAGAGTCCATGCCCAGGCAAATTGAAGCTTTTCTGCGGGCAAAGGGGGGTGTAACTAAATATTAGGAAGGTGGTCCTAATGTTTTGTCCTCTCAGTGTATCGCCGGTCCGTCCTGGGTAATCCCTCTGTGTGAGTGTGTCTGTACCTCCAGTCGTTGGGAACCTCGTTAGATCTTCCCGGGTGCTTCCTAAATGCCTCCATATTCACTGTATAGTGGAGTACTTTTTTTACCAGATCCTTAAAGGGCCCTCGTCAACTGTAGTACACTGTATAGGGAGTAGGGTTTGGGAAGCACTCGCTGTTAGAGTGAGTGTCTGTTACGTTGTGTCTGCCTAATCTGTTTTAAAGCCGAGTCCAACCTGTTACTTTACATCCTGTTTATCAGCGTTAAGAGGATTTGTCTCTGGGGTCTTTGCTGAGTGTGTGTGTGTGTGTGTGTGTGTGTGTGTGTGTGTGTGTGTGTGTGTGTGTGTGTGTGTGTGTGTGTGTGTGTGTGTGTGTTTTACTTTGCTGGGTGTGTCATCAGGGGTCCAACCAGACCTCAGACTCAGCACTGCACACAGATACGTGCAGGCAGGCAGGTAGGCAGGCAGGCAGACAGGTAGGTAGGTAGGTAGGCAGGCAGGCAGGCAGGTAGGTAGGTAGGTAGGCAGGCATGTAGGTAGGTAGGTAGGTAGGCATGTAGGCAGGCAGACAGACAGACAGACAGACAGACAGACAGACAGACAGGCAGACAGACAGACAGGCAGACAGACAGGCAGGCAGGCAGACAGGCAGACAGACAGGCAGACAGGTAGACAGACAGGCAGACTGTCTGTCCGACACATTGGTCCAGAGACGTTCGATCGGGTTCTGGCTGCGCCACTCAAGGACATTCAGAGACTTGTCCCGAAGCCACTCCTTCATTATCTTGGCTGTGTGCTTCGAGTCATTGTCTTGTTGGAAGGTGAACCTTAGCCCCAGTCTGGCACACAGCCAAGACAACGCAGAACTGGCTTCGGGACAAGGCCCTTCCCCCCCCGATTGCTCAGTTTGGCCGAGCGGCCAGCTCTAGGAAGAGTCTTGGTTGTTCCAAACTTCTTCCATTTTCGCTTTGTCATTATGCGGTATTGTGTGCAGATTGATCAAATCAAATATCATTAGTCACGTGCGCCGAATACAACAAGTGTAGACCTTACAGTGAAATGCTTACTTACAAGCTCCTAACGAACAATGCAGTTTAAAAAATAATAAATACAGATAAGAATAAGAAATAAAAGTAACGAGTAATTAAAGAGCAGCAGTAAAATAACAATAGCGAGACTATATACAGGGGGTACCGGTACAGAGTGAATGTGCGGGGGCACCGGTTAGTCGATGTAATTGAGGTAATATGTACATGTGGGTAGAGTTATTAAAGTGACTATGCATAGATGATAACAACAGAGAGTAGCAGCTGTGGAAAAGAGGGGGGAGTGCAATGCAAATACAACAGTCTATGACTAGGGTGGCTGGAGTCTTTGACAATTTTTAGGGCCTTCCTCTGACACCGCCTGGTATGGAGGTCCTGGATGACAGGAAGCTTGGCCCCAGTGATGTACTGGGCTGTTCGCACTACCCTCTGTAGTGCCTTGCGGTCAGAGGCCAAGCAGTTGCCATACCAGGCGGTGATGCAACCGGTCAGGATGCTCTCGATGGTGCAGCTGTAGAACCTTTTTTGTTACCATATAAGGTGAATGGAGGCGTTTTGGTTACCATAGAAGGAGAATGGAGGGTGTTTTAGTTACCATAGAAGGTGAATGGAGGCGTTTTAGTTACCATAGAAGGAGAATGGAGGGTGTTTTAGTTACCATAGAAGGAGAATGGAGGGTGTTTTAGTTACCATAGAAGGTGAATGGAGGGTGTTTTAGTTACCATAGAAGGAGAATGGAGGGTGTTTTAGTTACCATAGAAGGAGAATGGAGGGTGTTGTTACCATAGAAGGTGAATGGAGGGTGTTGTTACCATAGAAGGAGAATGGAGGGTGTTTTAGTTACCATAGAAGGAGAATGGAGGGTGTTTTAGTTACCATAGAAGGAGAATGGAGGGTGTTTTAGTTACCATAGAAGGAGAATGGAGGGTGTTGTTACCATAGAAGGAGAATGGAGGGTGTTGTTACCATAGAAGGAGAATGGAGGGTGTTTTAGTTACCATAGAAGGAGAATGGAGGGTGTTGTTACCATAGAAGGAGAATGGAGGGTGTTGTTACCATAGAAGGAGAATAGAGGGTGTTGTTACCATAGAAGGAGAATGGAGGGTGTTGTTACCATAGAAGGAGAATGGAGGGTGTTGTTACCATAGAAGGTGAATGGAGGGTGTTTTAGTTACCATAGAAGGAGAATGGAGGGTGTTTTAGTTACCATAGAAGGAGAATGGAGGGTGTTTTAGTTACCATAGAAGGAGAATGGAGGGTGTTTTAGTTACCATAGAAGGAGAATGGAGGGTGTTGTTACCATAGAAGGAGAATGGAGGGTGTTGTTACCATAGAAGGAGAATGGAGGGTGTTGTTACCATAGAAGGAGAATGGAGGGTGTTTTAGTTACCATAGAAGGAGAATGGAGGGTGTTTTAGTTACCATAGAAGGAGAATGGAGGGTGTTTCAGTTACCATAGAAGGAGAATGGAGGGTGTTGTTACCATAGAAGGAGAATGGAGGGTGTTGTTACCATAGAAGGAGAATGGAGGGTGTTTTAGTTACCATAGAAGGAGAATGGAGGGTGTTGTTACCATAGAAGGAGAATGGAGGGTGTTGTTACCATAGAAGGAGAATGGAGGGTGTTGTTACCATAGAAGGAGAATGGAGGGTGTTTTAGTTACCATAGAAGGAGAATGGAGGGTGTTTTAGTCACCATAGAAGGTGAATGGAGGGTGTTGTTACCATAGAAGGAGAATGGAGGGTGTTGTTACCATAGAAGGAGAATGGAGGGTGTTGTTACCATAGAAGGAGAATGGAGGGTGTTTTAGTTACCATAGAAGGAGAATGGAGGGTGTTTTAGTTACCATAGAAGGAGAATGGAGGGTGTTTTAGTTACCATAGAAGGTGAATGGAGGGTGTTTTAGTTACCATAGAAGGAGAATGGAGGGTGTTTTAGTTACCATAGAAGGAGAATGGAGGGTGTTGTTACCATAGAAGGAGAATGGAGGGTGTTGTTACCATAGAAGGAGAATGGAGGGTGTTTCAGTTACCATAGAAGGAGAATGGAGGGTGTTTTAGTTACCATAGAAGGTGAATGGAGGGTGTTGTTACCATAGAAGGTGAATGGAGGGTGTTGTTACCATAGAAGGAGAATGGAGGGTGTTTTAGTTACCATAGAAGGAGAATGGAGGGTGTTTTAGTTACCATAGAAGGTGAATGGAGGGTGTTGTTACCATAGAAGGAGAATGGAGGGTGTTTTAGTTACCATAGAAGGAGAATGGAGGGTGTTTTAGTTACCATAGAAGGAGAATGGAGGGTGTTTCAGTTACCATAGAAGGTGAATGGAGGGTGTTTCAGTTACCATAGAAGGAGAATGGAGGGTGTTTTAGTTACCATAGAAGGAGAATGGAGGGTGTTTTAGTTACCATAGAAGGAGAATGGAGGGTGTTGTTACCATAGAAGGAGAATGGAGGGTGTTGTTACCATAGAAGGAGAATGGAGGGTGTTTTAGTTACCATAGAAGGTGAATGGAGGGTGTTTTAGTTACCATAGAAGGTGAATGGAGGGTGTTTCAGTTACCATAGAAGGAGAATGGAGGGTGTTGTTACCATAGAAGGAGAATAGAGGGTGTTGTTACCATAGAAGGTGAATGGAGGGTGTTTTAGTTACCATAGAAGGAGAATGGAGGGTGTTTTAGTTACCATAGAAGGAGAATGGAGGGTGTTTTAGTTACCATAGAAGGAGAATGGAGGGTGTTGTTACCATAGAAGGTGAATGGAGGGTGTTTTAGTTACCATAGAAGGAGAATGGAGGGTGTTTTAGTTACCATAGAAGGAGAATGGAGGGGTTTTAGTTACCATAGAAGGTGAATGGAGGGTGTTTTAGTTACCATAGAAGGAGAATGGAGGGTGTTTTAGTTACCATAGAAGGAGAATGGAGGGTGTTGTTACCATAGAAGGAGAATGGAGGGTGTTGTTACCATAGAAGGAGAATGGAGGGTGTTGTTACCATAGAAGGAGAACGGAGGGTGTTGTTACCATAGAAGGAGAATGGAGGGTGTTTTAGTTACCATAGAAGGAGAATGGAGGGTGTTTTAGTTACCATAGAAGGAGAATGGAGGGTGTTGTTACCATAGAAGGTGAATGGAGGGTGTTGTTACCATAGAAGGTGAATGGAGGGTGTTGTTACCATAGAAGGAGAATGGAGGGTGTTTTAGTTACCATAGAAGGAGAATGGAGGGTGTTGTTACCATAGAAGGAGAATGGAGGGTGTTGTTACCATAGAAGGAGAATGGAGGGTGTTGTTACCATAGAAGGAGAATGGAGGGTGTTGTTACCATAGAAGGTGAATGGAGGGTGTTGTTACCATAGAAGGAGAATGGAGGGTGTTTTAGTTACCATAGAAGGAGAATGGAGGGGGTTGTTACCATAGAAGGAGAATGGAGGGTGTTGTTACCATAGAAGGAGAATGGAGGTGTTTTGGTTACCATAGAAGGAGAATGGAGGGTGTTGTTACCATAGAAGGTGAATGGAGGGTGTTTTAGTTACCATAGAAGGAGAATGGAGGGTGTTGTTACCATAGAAGGAGAATGGAGGGTGTTTTAGTTACCATAGAAGGAGAATGGAGGGTGTTGTTTTTCCATAGAAGGAGAATGGAGGGTGTTTTAGTTACCATAGAAGGAGAATGGAGGGTGTTTTAGTTACCATAGAAGGAGAATGGAGGGTGTTTCAGTTACCATAGAAGGAGAATGGAGGGTGTTGTTACCATAGAAGGAGAATGGAGGGTGTTTTAGTTACCATAGAAGGAGAATGGAGGGTGTTTTAGTTACCATAGAAGGAGAATGGAGGGTGTTGTTACCATAGAAGGAGAATGGAGGGTGTTTTAGTTACCATAGAAGGAGAATGGAGGGTGTTGTTACCATAGAAGGAGAATGAAGGGTGTTTCAGTTACCATAGAAGGAGAATGGAGCGTGTTTTAGTTACCATAGAAGGAGAATGGAGGGTGTTGTTACCATAGAAGGAGAATGGAGGGTGTTTTAGTTACCATAGAAGGAGAATGGAGGGTGTTTCAGTTACCATAGAAGGTGAATGGAGGGTGTTGTTACCATAGAAGGAGAATGGAGGGTGTTTTAGTTACCATAGAAGGAGAATGGAGGGTGTTGTTACCATAGAAGGAGAATGGAGGGTGTTTTAGTTACCATAGAAGGTGAATGGAGGGTGTTGTTACCATAGAAGGAGAATGGAGGGTGTTTTAGTTACCATAGAAGGAGAATGGAGGGTGTTGTTACCATAGAAGGAGAATGGAGGGTGTTGTTACCATAGAAGGTGAATGGAGGGTGTTGTTACCATAGAAGGAGAATGGAGGGTGTTTTAGTTACCATAGAAGGAGAATGGAGGGTGTTGTTACCATAGAAGGAGAATGGAGGGTGTTTTAGTTACCATAGAAGGAGAATGGAGGGTGTTTTAGTTACCATAGAAGGAGAATGGAGGGTGTTGTTACCATAGAAGGTGAATGGAGGGTGTTTCAGTTACCATAGAAGGAGAATGAAGGGTGTTGTTACCATAGAAGGAGAATGGAGGGTGTTGTCACCATAGAAGGAGAATGGAGGGTGTTTTAGTTACCATAGAAGGAGAATGGAGGGTGTTTCAGTTACCATAGAAGGAGAATGGAGGGTGTTTTAGTTACCATAGAAGGAGAATGGAGGGTGTTTCAGTTACCATAGAAGGAGAATGGAGGGTGTTTCAGTTACCATAGAAGGAGAATGGAGGGTGTTGTTACCATAGAAGGAGAATGGAGGGTGTTTTAGTTACCATAGAAGGAGAATGGAGGGTGTTGTTACCATAGAAGGTGAATGGAGGGTGTTTTAGTTACCATAGAAGGTGAATGGAGGTGTTTCAGTTACCATAGAAGGTGAATGGAGGTGTTTTGGTTACCATAGAAGGTGAATGGAGGGTGTTTTAGTTACCATAGAAGGTGAATGGAGGGTGTTTTAGTTACCATAGAAGGAGAATGGAGGGTGTTGTTACCATAGAAGGAGAATGGAGGGTGTTGTTACCATAGAAGGAGAATGGAGGGTGTTGTTACCATAGAAGGAGAATGGAGGGTGTTGTTACCATAGAAGGAGAATGGAGGGTGTTGTTACCATAGAAGGAGAATGGAGGGTGTTGTTACCATAGAAGGAGAATGGAGGGTGTTGTTACCATAGAAGGAGAATGGAGGGTGTTTTAGTTACCATAGAAGGAGAATGGAGGGTGTTTCAGTTACCATAGAAGGAGAATGGAGGGTGTTTTAGTTACCATAGAAGGAGAATGGAGGGTGTTTTAGTTACCATAGAAGGAGAATGGAGGGTGTTGTTACCATAGAAGGAGAATGGAGGGTGTTTTAGTTACCATAGAAGGAGAATGGAGGGTGTTGTTACCATAGAAGGAGAATGGAGGGTGTTTTAGTTACCATAGAAGGAGAATGGAGGGTGTTTTAGTTACCATAGAAGGAGAATGGAGGGTGTTTTAGTTACCATAGAAGGAGAATGGAGGGTGTTTTAGTTACCATAGAAGGAGAATGGAGGGTGTTGTTACCATAGAAGGAGAATGGAGGGTGTTTTAGTTACCATAGAAGGAGAATGGAGGGTGTTGTTACCATAGAAGGAGAATGGAGGGTGTTTCAGTTACCATAGAAGGAGAATGGAGGGTGTTGTTACCATAGAAGGAGAATGGAGGGTGTTGTTACCATAGAAGGAGAATGGAGGGTGTTGTTACCAGAGAAGGTGAATGGAGGGTGTTTTAGTTACCATAGAAGGAGAATGGAGGGTGTTGTTACCATAGAAGGAGAATGGAGGGTGTTGTTACCATAGAAGGAGAATGGAGGGTGTTGTTACCATAGAAGGAGAATGGAGGGTGTTGTTACCATAGAAGGAGAATGGAGGGTGTTGTTACCATAGAAGGAGAATGGAGGGTGTTGTTACCATAGAAGGTGAATGGAGGGTGTTGTTACCATAGAAGGAGAATGGAGGGTGTTGTTACCATAGAAGGTGAATGGAGGGTGTTGTTACCATAGAAGGAGAATGGAGGGTGTTTTAGTTACCATAGAAGGAGAATGGAGGGTGTTTTAGTTACCATAGAAGGAGAATGGAGGGTGTTTTAGTTACCATAGAAGGAGAATGGAGGGTGTTGTTACCATAGAAGGAGAATGGAGGGTGTTGTTACCAGAGAAGGTGAATGGAGGGTGTTTTAGTTACCATAGAAGGAGAATGGAGGGTGTTTTAGTTACCATAGAAGGAGAATGGAGGGTGTTGTCACCATAGAAGGAGAATGGAGGGTGTTGTCACCATAGAAGGTGAATGGAGGGGGTTTTAGTTACCATAGAAGGAGAATGGAGGGTGTTGTTACCATAGAAGGAGAATGGAGGGTGTTTTAGTTACCATAGAAGGAGAATGGAGGGTGTTGTTACCATAGAAGGTGAATGGAGGGGGTTTTAGTTACCATAGAAGGAGAATGGAGGGTGTTGTTACCATAGAAGGAGAATGGAGGGTGTTGTTACCATAGAAGGAGAATGGAGGGTGTTTTAGTTACCATAGAAGGTGAATGGAGGGTGTTGTTACCATAGAAGGAGAATGGAGGGTGTTTCAGTTACCATAGAAGGAGAATGGAGGGTGTTTCAGTTACCATAGAAGGAGAATGGAGGGTGTTTTAGTTACCATAGAAGGTGAATGGAGGGTGTTTTAGTTACCATAGAAGGAGAATGGAGGGTGTTGTTACCATAGAAGGAGAATGGAGGGTGTTTCAGTTACCATAGAAGGAGAATGGAGGGTGTTGTTACCATAGAAGGAGAATGGAGGGTGTTTTAGTTACCATAGAAGGAGAATGGAGGGTGTTTTAGTTACCATAGAAGGTGAATGGAGGGTGTTTCAGTTACCATAGAAGGAGAATGGAGGGTGTTGTTACCATAGAAGGAGAATGGAGGGTGTTTTAGTTACCATAGAAGGAGAATGGAGGGTGTTTTAGTTACCATAGAAGGAGAATGGAGGGTGTTTTAGTTACCATAGAAGGAGAATGGAGGGTGTTTTAGTTACCATAGAAGGTGAATGGAGGGTGTTGTTACCATAGAAGGTGAATGGAGGGTGTTTCAGTTACCATAGAAGGAGAATGGAGGGTGTTTCAGTTACCATAGAAGGAGAATGGAGGGTGTTTTAGTTACCATAGAAGGAGAATGGAGGGTGTTGTTACCATAGAAGGAGAATGGAGGGTGTTTTAGTTACCATAGAAGGTGAATGGAGGGTGTTTCAGTTACCATAGAAGGAGAATGGAGGGTGTTTTAGTTACCATAGAAGGAGATTGGAGGGTGTTTCAGTTACCATAGAAGGAGAATGGAGGGTGTTTTAGTTACCATAGAAGGAGAATGGAGGGTGTTGTTACCATAGAAGGAGAATGGAGGGTGTTTTAGTTACCATAGAAGGAGAATGGAGGGTGTTTCAGTTACCATAGAAGGAGAATGGAGGGTGTTTCAGTTACCATAGAAGGAGAATGGAGGGTGTTGTTACCATAGAAGGAGAATGGAGGGTGTTTTAGTTACCATAGAAGGAGAATGGAGGGTGTTTTAGTTACCATAGAAGGAGAATGGAGGGTGTTGTTACCAGAGAAGGTGAATGGAGGGTGTTTTAGTTACCATAGAAGGAGAATGGAGGGTGTTTTAGTTACCATAGAAGGGGAATGGAGGGTGTTTTAGTTACCATAGAATGAGAATGGAGGGTGTTTTAGTTACCATAGAAGGAGAATGGAGGGTGTTGTTACCATAGAAGGAGAATGGAGGGTGTTTTAGTTACCATAGAAGGAGAATGGAGGGTGTTGTTACCATAGAAGGAGAATGGAGGGTGTTTTAGTTACCATAGAAGGAGAATGGAGGGTGTTGTTACCATAGAAGGAGAATGGAGGGTGTTTTAGTTACCATAGAAGGTGAATGGAGGGTGTTGTTACCATAGAAGGAGAATGGAGGGTGTTGTTACCATAGAAGGAGAATGGAGGGTGTTTTAGTTACCATAGAAGGAGAATGGAGGGTGTTGTTACCATAGAAGGAGAATGGAGGGTGTTGTTACCATAGAAGGAGAATGGAGGGTGTTGTTACCATAGAAGGAGAATGGAGGGTGTTTTAGTTACCATATAAGGAGAATGGAGGGTGTTGTTACCATAGAAGGAGTATGGAGGGTGTTTTAGTTACCATAGAAGGTGAATGGAGGGTGTTGTTACCATAGAAGGTGAATGGAGGGTGTTGTTACCATAGAAGGAGAATGGAGGGTGTTGTTACCATAGAAGGAGAATGGAGGGTGTTGTTACCATAGAAGGAGAATGGAGGGTGTTGTTACCATAGAAGGAGAATGGAGGGTGTTTTAGTTACCATAGAAGGAGAATGGAGGGTGTTTTAGTTACCATAGAAGGAGAATGGAGGGTGTTGTTACCATAGAAGGTGAATGGAGGGTGTTTTAGTTACCATAGAAGGTGAATGGAGGGTGTTTTAGTTACCATAGAAGGTGAATGGAGGGTGTTTTAGTTACCATAGAAGGAGAATGGAGGGTGTTGTTACCATAGAAGGAGAATGGAGGGTGTTGTTACCATAGAAGGAGAATGGAGGGTGTTTTAGTTACCATAGAAGGAGAATGGAGGGTGTTTCAGTTACCATAGAAGGAGAATGGAGGGTGTTGTTACCATAGAAGGAGAATGGAGGGTGTTGTTACCATAGAAGGTGAATGGAGGGTGTTGTTACCATAGAAGGAGAATGGAGGGTGTTTTAGTTACCATAGAAGGAGAATGGAGGGTGTTTTAGTTACCATAGAAGGAGAATGGAGGGTGTTTCAGTTACCATAGAAGGAGAATGGAGGGTGTTGTTACCATAGAAGGAGAATGGAGGGTGTTTTAGTTACCATAGAAGGAGAATGGAGGGTGTTTTAGTTACCATAGAAGGAGAATGGAGGGTGTTTTAGTTACCATAGAAGGAGAATGGAGGGTGTTTCAGTTACCATAGAAGGAGAATGGAGGGTGTTTTAGTTACCATAGAAGGAGAATGGAGGGTGTTTTAGTTACCATAGAAGGAGAATGGAGGGTGTTTTAGTTACCATAGAAGGAGAATGGAGGGTGTTGTTACCATAGAAGGAGAATGGAGGGTGTTTTAGTTACCATAGAAGGTGAATGGATGGGGTGTTTTAGTTACCATAGAAGGTGAATGGAGGGGGTGTTTTAGTTACCAAAAAAGGAGAATGGAGGGTGTTATTACCATAGAAGGAGAATGGAGGGTGTTGTTACCATAGAAGGAGAATGGAGGGTGTTTTAGTTACCATAGAAGGAGAATGGAGGGTGTTGTTACCATAGAAGGAGAATGGAGGGGGTGTTTTAGTTACCATAGAAGGAGAATGGAGGGTGTTGTTACCATAGAAGGAGAATGGAGGGTGTTTTAGTTACCATAGAAGGAGAATGGAGGGTGTTGTTACCATAGAAGGAGAATGGAGGGTGTTGTTACCATAGAAGGTGAATGGAGGGTGTTGTTACCATAGAAGGTGAATGGAGGGTGTTGTTACCATAGAAGGAGAATGGAGGGTGTTGTTACCATAGAAGGTGAATGGAGGGTGTTGTTACCATAGAAGGAGAATGGAGGGTGTTTTAGTTACCATAGAAGGAGAATGGAGGGGGTGTTTTAGTTACCATAGAAGGAGAATGGAGGGTGTTTCAGTTACCATAGAAGGAGAATGGAGGGTGTTGTTACCATAGAAGGAGAATGGAGGGGGTGTTTTAGTTACCATAGAAGGAGAATGGAGGGTGTTACCATAGAAGGAGAATGGAGGGTGTTGTTACCATAGAAGGAGAATGGAGGGTGTTTTAGTTACCATAGAAGGAGAATGGAGGGTGTTGTTACCATAGAAGGAGAATGGAGGGTGTTGTTACCATAGAAGGAGAATGGAGGTGTTTTAGTTACCATAGAAGGAGAATGGAGGGTGTTTTAGTTACCATAGAAGGAGAATGGAGGGTGTTTTAGTTACCATAGAAGGAGAATGGAGGGTGTTGTTACCATAGAAGGAGAATGGAGGGTGTTTTAGTTACCATAGAAGGAGAATGGAGGGTGTTTTAGTTACCATAGAAGGAGAATGGAGGGTGTTTTAGTTACCATAGAAGGAGAATGGAGGGTGTTTCAGTTACCATAGAAGGAGAATGGAGGGTGTTGTTACCATAGAAGGTGAATGGAGGGTGTTTTAGTTACCATAGAAGGAGAATGGAGGGTGTTGTTACCATAGAAGGAGAATGGAGGGTGTTGTTACCATAGAAGGAGAATGGAGGGTGTTGTTACCATAGAAGGAGAATGGAGGGTGTTGTTACCATAGAAGGAGAATGGAGGGTGTTGTTACCATAGAAGGAGAATGGAGGGTGTTGTTACCATAGAAGGAGAATGGAGGGTGTTTCAGTTACCATAGAAGGAGAATGGAGGGTGTTTTAGTTACCATAGAAGGAGAATGGAGGGTGTTTTAGTTACCATAGAAGGAGAATGGAGGGTGTTTTAGTTACCATAGAAGGAGAATGGAGGGTGTTGTTACCATAGAAGGAGAATGGAGGGTGTTTTAGTTACCATAGAAGGAGAATGGAGGGTGTTGTTACCATAGAAGGAGAATGGAGGGTGTTTTAGTTACCATAGAAGGAGAATGGAGGGTGTTGTTACCATAGAAGGAGAATGGAGGGTGTTTTAGTTACCATAGAAGGAGAATGGAGGGTGTTGTTACCATAGAAGGAGAATGGAGGGTGTTTTAGTTACCATAGAAGGAGAATGGAGGGTGTTGTTACCATAGAAGGAGAATGGAGGGTGTTTCAGTTACCATAGAAGGAGAATGGAGGGTGTTGTTACCATAGAAGGAGAATGGAGGGTGTTTTAGTTACCATAGAAGGAGAATGGAGGGTGTTTTAGTTACCATAGAAGGTGAATGGAGGGTGTTTCAGTTACCATAGAAGGAGAATGGAGGGTGTTGTTACCATAGAAGGAGAATGGAGGGTGTTGTTACCATAGAAGGAGAATGGAGGGTGTTGTTACCATAGAAGGAGAATGGAGGGTGTTGTTACCATAGAAGGAGAATGGAGGGTGTTGTTACCATAGAAGGAGAATGGAGGGTGTTTTAGTTACCATATAAGGAGATTGGAGGGTGTTTTAGTTTCCATAGAAGGAGAATGGAGGGGTTTTAGTTACCATAGAAGGAGAATGGAGGGTGTTTCAGTTACCATAGAAGGAGAATGGAGGGTGTTTTAGTTACCATAGAAGGAGATTGGAGGGTGTTTTAGTTACCATAGAAGGAGATTGGAGGGTGTTTTAGTTACCATAGAAGGAGAATGGAGGGTGTTGTTACCATAGAAGGAGAATGGAGGGTGTTTTAGTTACCATAGAAGGAGAATGGAGGGTGTTTTAGTTACCATAGAAGGAGAATGGAGGGTGTTGTTACCATAGAAGGAGAATGGAGGGTGTTTCAGTTACCATAGAAGGAGAATGGAGGGTGTTTCAGTTACCATAGAAGGAGAATGGAGGGTGTTGTTACCATAGAAGGAGAATGGAGGGTGTTTTAGTTACCATAGAAGGAGAATGGAGGGTGTTTTAGTTACCATAGAAGGAGAATGGAGGGTGTTTCAGTTACCATAGAAGGAGAATGGAGGGTGTTTCAGTTACCATAGAAGGAGAATGGAGGGTGTTGTTACCATAGAAGGAGAATGGAGGGTGTTGTTACCATAGAAGGAGAATGGAGGGTGTTTTAGTTACCATAGAAGGAGAATGGAGGGTGTTGTTACCATAGAAGGAGAATGGAGGGTGTTTTAGTTACCATAGAAGGAGAATGGAGGGTGTTTTAGTTACCATAGAAGGAGAATGGAGGGTGTTGTTACCATAGAAGGAGAATGGAGGGTGTTGTTACCATAGAAGGAGAATGGAGGGTGTTGTTACCATAGAAGGAGAATGGAGGGTGTTTTAGTTACCATAGAAGGAGAATGGAGGGTGTTTTAGTTACCATAGAAGTAGAATGGAGGGGGTGTTTTAGTTACCATAGAAGGAGAATGGAGGGTGTTTTAGTTACCATAGAAGGAGAATGGAGGGTGTTGTTACCATAGAAGGAGAATGGAGGGTGTTTTAGTTACCATATAAGGAGAATGGAGGGTGTTGTTACCATAGAAGGAGAATGGAGGGTGTTGTTACCATAGAAGGAGAATGGAGGGTGTTGTTACCATAGAAGGAGAATGGAGGGTGTTGTTACCATAGAAGGAGAATGGAGGGTGTTGTTACCATAGAAGGTGAATGGAGGGTGTTTCAGTTACCATAGAAGGAGAATGGAGGGTGTTGTTACCATAGAAGGAGAATGGAGGGTGTTGTTACCATAGAAGGAGAATGGAGGGTGTTGTTACCATAGAAGGAGAATGGAGGGTGTTGTTACCATAGAAGGAGAATGGAGGGTGTTGTTACCATAGAAGGAGAATGGAGGGTGTTTTAGTTACCATATAAGGAGATTGGAGGGTGTTTTAGTTACCATAGAAGGAGAATGGAGGGTGTTGTTACCATAGAAGGAGAATGGAGGGGTTTTAGTTACCATAGAAGGAGAATGGAGGGTGTTTCAGTTACCATAGAAGGAGAATGGAGGGTGTTTTAGTTACCATAGAAGGAGATTGGAGGGTGTTTTAGTTACCATAGAAGGAGATTGGAGGGTGTTTTAGTTACCATAGAAGGAGAATGGAGGGTGTTGTTACCATAGAAGGAGAATGGAGGGTGTTTTAGTTACCATAGAAGGAGAATGGAGGGTGTTTTAGTTACCATAGAAGGAGAATGGAGGGTGTTGTTACCATAGAAGGAGAATGGAGGGTGTTTCAGTTACCATAGAAGGAGAATGGAGGGTGTTTCAGTTACCATAGAAGGAGAATGGAGGGTGTTTTAGTTACCATAGAAGGAGAATGGAGGGTGTTTCAGTTACCATAGAAGGAGAATGGAGGGTGTTGTTACCATAGAAGGAGAATGGAGGGTGTTGTTACCATAGAAGGAGAATGGAGGGTGTTTTAGTTACCATAGAAGGAGAATGGAGGGTGTTGTTACCATAGAAGGAGAATGGAGGGTGTTTTAGTTACCATAGAAGGAGAATGGAGGGTGTTGTTACCATAGAAGGTGAATGGAGGGTGTTTTAGTTACCATAGAAGGAGAATGGAGGGTGTTGTTACCATAGAAGGAGAATGGAGGGTGTTGTTACCATAGAAGGAGAATGGAGGGTGTTTTAGTTACCATAGAAGGAGAATGGAGGGTGTTTTAGTTACCATAGAAGTAGAATGGAGGGGGTGTTTTAGTTACCATAGAAGGAGAATGGAGGGTGTTTTAGTTACCATAGAAGGAGAATGGAGGGTGTTGTTACCATAGAAGGAGAATGGAGGGTGTTTTAGTTACCATATAAGGAGAATGGAGGGTGTTGTTACCATAGAAGGAGAATGGAGGGTGTTGTTACCATAGAAGGAGAATGGAGGGTGTTGTTACCATAGAAGGAGAATGGAGGGTGTTGTTACCATAGAAGGAGAATGGAGGGTGTTGTTACCATAGAAGGTGAATGGAGGGTGTTGTTACCATAGAAGGAGAATGGAGGGTGTTTTAGTTACCATAGAAGGAGAATGGAGGGTGTTGTTACCATAGAAGGAGAATGGAGGGTGTTTTAGTTACCATAGAAGGAGAATGGAGGGTGTTGTTACCATAGAAGGAGAATGGAGGGTGTTGTTACCATAGAAGGAGAATGGAGGGTGTTTTAGTTACCATAGAAGGAGAATGGAGGGTGTTTCAGTTACCATAGAAGGTGAATGGAGGGTGTTTTAGTTACCATAGAAGGAGAATGGAGGGTGTTGTTACCATAGAAGGTGAATGGAGGGTGTTGTTACCATAGAAGGAGAATGGAGGCGTGTTGGTTACCATATAAGGTGAATAGAGGGCGTTTTGGTTACCATATAAGGTGAATAGAGGGCGTGTTGGTTACCATATAAGGTGAATAGAGGGCGTGTTGGTTACCATATAAGGTGAATAGAGGGCGTGTTGGTTACCATAGAAGGTGAATGGAGGCGTGTTGGTTACCATATAAGGTGAATGGAGGCGTTTTGGTTACCATAGAAGGAGAATGGAGGGTGTTGTTACCATAGAAGGAGAATGGAGGGTGTTGTTACCATAGAAGGAGAATAGAGGGTGTTGTTACCATATAACGTGAATGGAGGGTGTTTTAGTTACCATAGAAGGAGAATGGAGGGTGTTGTTACCATAGAAGGAGAATGGAGGGTGTTTCAGTTACCATAGAAGGAGAATGGAGGGTGTTTCAGTTACCATAGAAGGAGAATGGAGGGTGTTTTAGTTACCATAGAAGGAGAATGGAGGGTGTTGTTACCATATAACGTGAATGGAGGGTGTTTTAGTTACCATAGAAGGAGAATGGAGGGTGTTGTTACCATAGAAGGTGAATGGAGGGTGTTGTTACCATAGAAGGAGAATGGAGGGTGTTTTAGTTACCATAGAAGGTGAATGGAGGGTGTTTTAGTTACCATAGAAGGTGAATGGAGGGTGTTTTAGTTACCATAGAAGGAGAATGGAGGGTGTTGTTACCATAGAAGGAGAATGGAGGGTGTTTCAGTTACCATAGAAGGAAAATGGAGGGTGTTGTTACCATAGAAGGAGAATGGAGGGTGTTTTAGTTACCATAGAAGGAGAATGGAGGGTGTTGTTACCATAGAAGGAGAATGGAGGGTGTTGTTACCATAGAAGGAGAATGGAGGGTGTTTTAGTTACCATAGAAGGAGAATGGAGGGTGTTTTAGTTACCATAGAAGGAGAATGGAGGGTGTTTTAGTTACCATAGAAGGAGAATGGAGGGTGTTTTAGTTACCATAGAAGGAGAATGGAGGGTGTTTTAGTTACCATAGAAGGAGAATGGAGGGTGTTTCAGTTACCATAGAAGGAGAATGGAGGGTGTTGTTACCATAGAAGGTGAATGGAGGGTGTTTTAGTTACCATAGAAGGAGAATGGAGGGTGTTTTAGTTACCATAGAAGGAGAATGGAGGGTGTTTTAGTTACCATAGAAGGAGAATGGAGGGTGTTGTTACCATAGAAGGAGAATGGAGGGTGTTGTTACCATAGAAGGTGAATGGAGGGTGTTGTTACCATAGAAGGAGAATGGAGGGTGTTTTAGTTACCATAGAAGGAGAATGGAGGGTGTTTTAGTTACCATAGAAGGAGAATGGAGGGTGTTTTAGTTACCATAGAAGGAGAATGGAGGGTGTTGTTACCATAGAAGGAGAATGGAGGGTGTTTCAGTTACCATAGAAGGAGAATGGAGGGTGTTGTTACCATAGAAGGAGAATGGAGGGTGTTGTTACCATAGAAGGAGAATGGAGGGTTGTTTTAGTTACCATAGAAGGTGAATGGAGGGTGTTTTAGTTACCATAGAAGGAGAATGGAGGGTGTTTTAGTTACCATAGAAGGAGAATGGAGGGTGTTGTTACCATAGAAGGAGAATGGAGGGTGTTTTAGTTACCATAGAAGGAGAATGGAGGGTGTTGTTACCATAGAAGGAGAATGGAGGGTGTTTTAGTTACCATAGAAGGAGAATGGAGGGTGTTGTTACCATAGAAGGAGAATGGAGGGTGTTGTTACCATAGAAGGAGAATGGAGGGTGTTGTTACCATAGAAGGTGAATGGAGGGTGTTTTAGTTACCATAGAAGGAGAATGGAGGGTGTTTCAGTTACCATAGAAGGTGAATGGAGGGTGTTTTAGTTACCATAGAAGGTGAATGGAGGGTGTTTTAGTTACCATAGAAGGAGAATGGAGGGTGTTTCAGTTACCATAGAAGGTGAATGGAGGGTGTTTTAGTTACCATAGAAGGAGAATGGAGGGTGTTTTAGTTACCATAGAAGGAGAATGGAGGGTGTTTCAGTTACCATAGAAGGTGAATGGAGGGTGTTTTAGTTACCATAGAAGGAGAATGGAGGGTGTTGTTACCATAGAAGGAGAATGGAGGGTGTTTTAGTTACCATAGAAGGAGAATGGAGGGTGTTGTTACCATAGAAGGAGAATGGAGGGTGTTGTTACCATAGAAGGAGAATGGAGGGTGTTTCAGTTACCATAGAAGGAGAATGGAGGGTGTTGTTACCATAGAAGGAGAATGGAGGGTGTTGTTACCATAGAAGGAGAATGGAGGGTGTTTTAGTTACCATAGAAGGAGAATGGAGGGTGTTTTAGTTACCATAGAAGGAGAATGGAGGGTGTTTTAGTTACCATAGAAGGAGAATGGAGGGTGTTGTTACCATAGAAGGAGAATGGAGGGTGTTGTTACCATAGAAGGTGAATGGAGGGTGTTGTTACCATAGAAGGAGAATGGAGGGTGTTGTTACCATAGAAGGAGAATGGAGGGTGTTGTTACCATAGAAGGAGAATGGAGGGTGTTTTAGTTACCATAGAAGGAGAATGGAGGGTGTTGTTACCATAGAAGGAGAATGGAGGGTGTTGTTACCATAGAAGGAGAATGGAGGGTGTTTTAGTTACCATAGAAGGTGAATGGAGGGTGTTGTTACCATAGAAGGAGAATGGAGGGTGTTGTTACCATAGAAGGAGAATGGAGGGTGTTTTAGTTACCATAGAAGGAGAATGGAGGGTGTTTCAGTTACCATAGAAGGAGAATGGAGGGTGTTTTAGTTACCATAGAAGGAGAATGGAGGGTGTTGTTACCATAGAAGGAGAATGGAGGGTGTTGTTACCATATAAGGTGAATAGAGGGCGTGTTGGTTACCATATAAGGTGAATAGAGGGCGTGTTGGTTACCATATAAGGTGAATAGAGGGCGTGTTGGTTACCATAGAAGGTGAATGGAGGCGTGTTGGTTACCATATAAGGTGAATGGAGGCGTTTTGGTTACCATATAACGTGAATGGAGGGTGTTTTAGTTACCATAGAAGGAGAATGGAGGGTGTTGTTACCATAGAAGGAGAATGGAGGGTGTTGTTACCATAGAAGGAGAATGGAGGGTGTTGTTACCATAGAAGGAGAATGGAGGGTGTTGTTACCATAGAAGGAGAATGGAGGGTGTTGTCACCATAGAAGGTGAATGGAGGGTGTTTTAGTTACCATAGAAGGAGAATGGAGGGTGTTGTTACCATAGAAGGTGAATGGAGGGTGTTTTAGTTACCATAGAAGGAGAATGGAGGGTGTTGTTACCATAGAAGGAGAATGGAGGGTGTTTCAGTTACCATAGAAGGAGAATGGAGGGTGTTTTAGTTACCATAGAAGGAGAATGGAGGGTGTTGTTACCATAGAAGGAGAATGGAGGGTGTTTTAGTTACCATAGAAGGTGAATGGAGGGTGTTTTAGTTACCATAGAAGGAGAATGGAGGGTGTTGTTACCATAGAAGGTGAATGGAGGGTGTTTTAGTTACCATAGAAGGAGAATGGAGGGTGTTGTTACCATAGAAGGAGAATGGAGGGTGTTTCAGTTACCATAGAAGGAGAATGGAGGGTGTTGTTACCATAGAAGGAGAATGGAGGGTGTTGTTACCATAGAAGGAGAATGGAGGGTGTTTTAGTTACCATAGAAGGAGAATGGAGGGTGTTTTAGTTACCATAGAAGGTGAATGGAGGGTGTTTTAGTTACCATAGAAGGTGAATGGAGGGTGTTTTAGTTACCATAGAAGGTGAATGGAGGGTGTTGTTACCATAGAAGGAGAATGGAGGGTGTTTTAGTTACCATAGAAGGTGAATGGAGGGTGTTTTAGTTACCATAGAAGGTGAATGGAGGGTGTTTCAGTTACCATAGAAGGAGAATGGAGGGTGTTGTTACCAGAGAAGGAGAATGGAGGGTGTTGTTACCATAGAAGGAGAATGGAGGGTGTTTTAGTTACCATAGAAGGAGAATGGAGGGTGTTGTTACCATAGAAGGAGAATGGAGGGTGTTTTAGTTACCATATAAGGAGAATGGAGGGTGTTTTAGTTACCATAGAAGGAGAATGGAGGGTGTTGTTACCATAGAAGGAGAATAGAGGGTGTTGTTACCATAGAAGGTGAATGGAGGGTGTTTTAGTTACCATAGAAGGAGAATGGAGGGTGTTGTTACCATAGAAGGAGAATGGAGGGTGTTTTAGTTACCATAGAAGGAGAATGGAGGGTGTTTTAGTTACCATAGAAGGAGAATGGAGGGTGTTTCAGTTACCATAGAAGGAGAATGGAGGGTGTTTTAGTTACCATAGAAGGAGAATGGAGGGTGTTGTTACCATAGAAGGAGAATGGAGGGTGTTGTTACCATAGAAGGAGAATGGAGGGTGTTGTTACCATAGAAGGAGAATGGAGGGTGTTTTAGTTACCATAGAAGGAGAATGGAGGGTGTTGTTACCATAGAAGGAGAATGGAGGGTGTTTCAGTTACCATAGAAGGAGAATGGAGGGTGTTGTTACCATAGAAGGAGAATGGAGGGTGTTTTAGTTACCATAGAAGGAGAATGGAGGGTGTTTTAGTTACCATAGAAGGAGAATGGAGGGTGTTGTTACCATAGAAGGAGAATGGAGGGTGTTTCAGTTACCATAGAAGGAGAATGGAGGGTGTTGTTACCATAGAAGGAGAATGGAGGGTGTTTTAGTTACCATAGAAGGAGAATGGAGGGTGTTTTAGTTACCATAGAAGGAGAATGGAGGGTGTTTTAGTTACCATAGAAGGAGAATGGAGGGTGTTGTTACCATAGAAGGAGAATGGAGGGTGTTTTAGTTACCATAGAAGGAGAATGGAGGGTGTTGTTACCATAGAAGGAGAATGGAGGGTGTTGTTACCATAGAAGGAGAATGGAGGGTGTTGTTACCATAGAAGGTGAATGGAGGGTGTTTTAGTTACCATAGAAGGAGAATGGAGGGTGTTGTTACCATAGAAGGAGAATGGAGGGTGTTGTTACCATAGAAGGAGAATGGAGGGTGTTTTAGTTACCATAGAAGGAGAATGGAGGGTGTTGTTACCATAGAAGGAGAATGGAGGGTGTTTTAGTTACCATAGAAGGAGAATGGAGGGTGTTTTAGTTACCATAGAAGGAGAATGGAGGGTGTTGTTACCATAGAAGGAGAATGGAGGGTGTTGTTACCATAGAAGGAGAATGGAGGGTGTTGTTACCATAGAAGGAGAATGGAGGGTGTTTCAGTTACCATAGAAGGAGAATGGAGGGTGTTTTAGTTACCATAGAAGGTGAATGGAGGGTGTTTTAGTTACCATAGAAGGAGAATGGAGGGTGTTGTTACCATAGAAGGTGAATGGAGGGTGTTTTAGTTACCATAGAAGGAGAATGGAGGGTGTTTTAGTTACCATAGAAGGAGAATGGAGGGTGTTTTAGTTACCATAGAAGGTGAATGGAGGGTGTTTTAGTTACCATAGAAGGTGAATGGAGGGTGTTTTAGTTACCATAGAAGGAGAATGGAGGGTGTTGTTACCATAGAAGGAGAATGGAGGGTGTTGTTACCATAGAAGGAGAATGGAGGGTGTTTTAGTTACCATAGAAGGAGAATGGAGGGTGTTGTTACCATAGAAGGAGAATGGAGGGTGTTTCAGTTACCATAGAAGGAGAATGGAGGGTGTTTTAGTTACCATAGAAGGAGAATGGAGGGTGTTTTAGTTACCATAGAAGGTGAATGGAGGGTGTTTCAGTTACCATAGAAGGAGAATGGAGGGTGTTGTTACCATAGAAGGAGAATGGAGGGTGTTGTTACCATAGAAGGAGAATGGAGGGTGTTGTTACCATAGAAGGAGAATGGAGGGTGTTTCAGTTACCATAGAAGGAGAATGGAGGGTGTTTTAGTTACCATAGAAGGAGAATGGAGGGTGTTTTAGTTACCATAGAAGGAGAATGGAGGGTGTTTTAGTTACCATAGAAGGAGAATGGAGGGTGTTTTAGTTACCATAGAAGGAGAATGGACGGTGTTTTAGTTACCATAGAAGGAGAATGGAGGGTGTTGTTACCATAGAAGGAGAATGGAGGGTGTTTTAGTTACCATAGAAGGAGAATGGAGGGTGTTGTTACCATAGAAGGAGAATGGAGGGTGTTTTAGTTACCATAGAAGGAGAATGGAGGGTGTTGTTACCATAGAAGGAGAATGGAGGGTGTTGTTACCATAGAAGGTGAATGGAGGGGTTTTAGTTACCATAGAAGGAGAATGGAGGGTGTTTTAGTTACCATAGAAGGAGAATGGAGGGTGTTTTAGTTACCATAGAAGGAGAATGGAGGGTGTTTTAGTTACCATAGAAGGAGAATGGAGGGTGTTTTAGTTACCATAGAAGGAGAATGGACGGTGTTTTAGTTACCATAGAAGGAGAATGGAGGGTGTTGTTACCATAGAAGGAGAATGGAGGGTGTTTTAGTTACCATAGAAGGAGAATGGAGGGTGTTGTTACCATAGAAGGAGAATGGAGGGTGTTTTAGTTACCATAGAAGGAGAATGGAGGGTGTTGTTACCATAGAAGGAGAATGGAGGGTGTTGTTACCATAGAAGGTGAATGGAGGGGTTTTAGTTACCATAGAAGGAGAATGGAGGGTGTTTTAGTTACCATAGAAGGAGAATGGAGGGTGTTTTAGTTACCATAGAAGGAGAATGGAGGGTGTTTTAGTTACCATAGAAGGAGAATGGAGGGTGTTTTAGTTACCATAGAAGGAGAATGGAGGGTGTTGTTACCATAGAAGGAGAATGGAGGGTGTTTTAGTTACCATAGAACGAGAATGGAGGGTGTTGTTACCATAGAAGGAGAATGGAGGGTGTTTTAGTTACCATAGAAGGAGAATGGAGGGTGTTTTAGTTACCATAGAAGGAGAATGGAGGGTGTTGTTACCATAGAAGGAGAATGGAGGGTGTTGTTACCATAGAAGGAGAATGGAGGGTGTTGTTACCATAGAAGGAGAATGGAGGGTGTTTCAGTTACCATAGAAGGAGAATGGAGGGTGTTTTAGTTACCATAGAAGGAGAATGGAGGGTGTTTTAGTTACCATAGAAGGAGAATGGAGGGTGTTTTAGTTACCATAGAAGGAGAATGGAGGGTGTTTTAGTTACCATAGAAGGAGAATGGACGGTGTTTTAGTTACCATAGAAGGAGAATGGAGGGTGTTGTTACCATAGAAGGAGAATGGAGGGTGTTTTAGTTACCATAGAAGGAGAATGGAGGGTGTTGTTACCATAGAAGGAGAATGGAGGGTGTTTTAGTTACCATAGAAGGAGAATGGAGGGTGTTGTTACCATAGAAGGTGAATGGAGGGGTTTTAGTTACCATAGAAGGAGAATGGAGGGTGTTTTAGTTACCATAGAAGGAGAATGGAGGGTGTTTTAGTTACCATATAAGGAGAATGGAGGGTGTTTTAGTTACCATAGAAGGAGAATGGAGGGTGTTTCAGTTACCATAGAAGGAGAATGGAGGGTGTTTCAGTTACCATATAAGGTGAATGGAGGGTGTTTTAGTTACCATAGAAGGAGAATGGAGGGTGTTTTAGTTACCATAGAAGGAGAATGGAGGGTGTTTTAGTTACCATAGAAGGAGAATGGAGGGTGTTTCAGTTACCATAGAAGGAGAATGGAGGGTGTTTTAGTTACCATAGAAGGAGAATGGAGGGTGTTTTAGTTACCATAGAAGGAGAATGGAGGGTGTTTTAGTTACCATAGAAGGAGAATGGAGGGTGTTGTTACCATAGAAGGAGAATGGAGGGTGTAGTTACCATAGAAGGAGAATGGAGGGTGTTGTTACCATAGAAGGAGAATGGAGGGTGTTTTAGTTACCATAGAAGGAGAATGGAGGGTGTTGTTACCATAGAAGGAGAATGGAGGGTGTTGTTACCATAGAAGGTGAATGGAGGGTGTTGTTACCATAGAAGGTGAATGGAGGGTGTTTCAGTTACCATAGAAGGAGAATGGAGGGTGTTTTAGTTACCATAGAAGGAGAATGGAGGGTGTTTTAGTTACCATAGAAGGAGAATGGAGGGTGTTGTTACCATAGAAGGTGAATGGAGGGTGTTGTTACCATAGAAGGAGAATGGAGGGTGTTGTTACCATAGAAGGAGAATGGAGGGTGTTGTTACCATAGAAGGAGAATGGAGGGTGTTGTTACCATAGAAGGTGAATGGAGGGTGTTTTAGTTACCATAGAAGGAGAATGGAGGGTGTTGTTACCATAGAAGGAGAATGGAGGGTGTTGTTACCATAGAAGGAGAATGGAGGGTGTTGTTACCATAGAAGGTGAATGGAGGGTGTTTTAGTTACCATAGAAGGAGAATGGAGGGTGTTGTTACCATAGAAGGAGAATGGAGGGTGTTTTAGTTACCATAGAAGGAGAATGGAGGGTGTTGTTACCATAGAAGGAGAATGGAGGGTGTTTTAGTTACCATAGAAGGAGAATAGAGGGTGTTGTTACCATAGAAGGAGAATGGAGGGTGTTGTTACCATAGAAGGAGAATGGAGGGTGTTTTAGTTACCATAGAAGGAGAATGGAGGGTGTTTTAGTTACCATAGAAGGAGAATGGAGGGTGTTTCAGTTACCATAGAAGGAGAATGGAGGGTGTTTTAGTTACCATAGAAGGAGAATGGAGGGTGTTGTTACCATAGAAGGAGAATGGAGGGTGTTTTAGTTACCATAGAAGGAGAATGGAGGGTGTTTCAGTTACCATAGAAGGAGAATGGAGGGTGTTTTAGTTACCATAGAAGGAGAATGGAGGGTGTTGTTACCATAGAAGGTGAATGGAGGGTGTTGTTACCATAGAAGGAGAATGGAGGGTGTTTTAGTTACCATAGAAGGAGAATGGAGGGTGTTTTAGTTACCATAGAAGGAGAATGGAGGGTGTTTTAGTTACCATAGAAGGAGAATGGAGGGTGTTGTTACCATAGAAGGAGAATGGAGGGTGTTGTTACCATAGAAGGAGAATGGAGGGTGTTGTTACCATAGAAGGAGAATGGAGGGTGTTTTAGTTACCATAGAAGGTGAATGGAGGGTGTTTTAGTTACCATAGAAGGAGAATGGAGGGTGTTTTAGTTACCATAGAAGGAGAATGGAGGGTGTTTCAGTTACCATAGAACGAGAATGGAGGGTGTTGTTACCATAGAAGGAGAATGGAGGGTGTTTTAGTTACCATAGAAGGAGAATGGAGGGTGTTGTTACCATAGAAGGAGAATGGAGGGTGTTGTTACCATAGAAGGAGAATGGAGGGTGTTTCAGTTACCATAGAAGGAGAATGGAGGGTGTTTTAGTTACCATAGAAGGAGAATGGAGGGTGTTGTTACCATAGAAGGTGAATGGAGGGTGTTTTAGTTACCATAGAAGGAGAATGGAGGGTGTTTTAGTTACCATAGAAGGAGAATGGAGGGTGTTGTTACCATAGAAGGAGAATGGAGGGTGTTTTAGTTACCATAGAAGGAGAATGGAGGGTGTTTTAGTTACCATAGAAGGAGAATGGAGGGTGTTGTTACCATAGAAGGTGAATGGAGGGTGTTTTAGTTACCATAGAAGGAGAATGGAGGGTGTTGTTACCATAGAAGGAGAATGGAGGGTGTTGTTACCATAGAAGGTGAATGGAGGGTGTTGTTACCATAGAAGGTGAATGGAGGGTGTTGTTACCATAGAAGGAGAATGGAGGGTGTTTTAGTTACCATAGAAGGAGAATGGAGGGTGTTTTAGTTACCATAGAAGGAGAATGGAGGGTGTTGTTACCATAGAAGGAGAATGGAGGGTGTTTTAGTTACCATAGAAGGAGAATGGAGGGTGTTTTAGTTACCATAGAAGGAGAATGGAGGGTGTTTCAGTTACCATAGAAGGAGAATGGAGGGTGTTTTAGTTACCATAGAAGGTGAATGGAGGGTGTTTTAGTTACCATAGAAGGAGAATGGAGGGTGTTTTAGTTACCATAGAAGGAGAATGGAGGGTGTTGTTACCATAGAAGGAGAATGGAGGGTGTTTTAGTTACCATAGAAGGAGAATGGAGGGTGTTGTTACCATAGAAGGAGAATGGAGGGTGTTGTTACCATAGAAGGTGAATGGAGGGTGTTTCAGTTACCATAGAAGGAGAATGGAGGGGGCAAATCCTACAATCTCCACGTACGGCAAAATTTAGTAAGACCTAATTTAGTAAATTCGCACAGTTAATACATTAGGCCCAACATCTTAACCAAATTGGGAGATTCTGGAGCGGCGGCCGAGACAGCGTTTTTCACCACCATCAACAAAACACCGAATTATGAAATGTATCTTGGAAAGAATGATGTCACATCCCTCCAATAGAGTTCTAGAAACTTGTAGAATTTATGCCAAGGTGCTTTGAAGCTGTCCTGGTGACTCGTGGGCTCCTGTTCTGGTGACTCGTGGGCTCCTGTCCTGGTGACTCGTGGGCTCCTGTTCTGGTGACTCGTGGGCTCCTGTTCTGGTGACTCGTGGGCTCCTGTTCTTGTGACTCGTGGGCTCCTGTCCTGGTGACTCGTGGGCTCCTGTTCTGGTGACTCGTGGGCTCCTGTTCTGGTGACTCGTGGGCTCCTGTCCTGGTGACTCGTGGGCTCCTGTCCTGGTGACTCGTGGGCTCCTGTCCTGGTGACTCGTGGGCTCCTGTTCTGGTGACTCGTGGGCTCCTGTCCTGGTGACTCGTGGGCTCCTGTTCTGGTGACTCGTGGGCTCCTGTTCTTGTGACTCGTGGGCTCCTGTTCTGGTGACTCGTGGGCTCCTGTCCTGGTGACTCGTGGGCTCCTGTCCTGGTGACTCGTGGGCTCCTGTTCTGGTGACTCGTGGGCTCCTGTTCTGGTGACTCGTGGGCTCCTGTTCTGGTGACTCGTGGGCTCCTGTCCTGGTGACTCGTGGGCTCCTGTCCTGGTGACTCGTGGGCTCCTGTTCTGGTGACTCGTGGGCTCCTGTCCTGGTGACTCGTGGGCTCCTGTCCTGGTGACTCGTGGGCTCCTGTCCTGGTGACTCGTGGGCTCCTGTTCTGGTGACTCGTGGGCTCCTGTCCTGGTGACTCGTGGGCTCCTGTTCTGGTGACTCGTGGGCTCCTGTTCTTGTGACTCGTGGGCTCCTGTTCTGGTGACTCGTGGGCTCCTGTTCTGGTGACTCGTGGTCTCCTGTTCTGGTGACTCGTGGGCTCCTGTTCTGGTGACTCGTGGGCTCCTGTCCTGGTGACTCGTGGGCTCCTGTTCTGGTGACTCGTGGGCTCCTGTTCTGGTGACTCGTGGGCTCCTGTTCTGGTGACTCGTGGGCTCCTGTTCTGGTGACTCGTGGGCTCCTGTTCTGGTGACTCGTGGGCTCCTGTTCTGGTGACTCGTGGGCGCCTGTTCTGGTGACTCGTGGGCTCCTGTTCTGGTGACTCGTGGGCTCCCAATGCACTTACGACCTGCAGCTTCACACTATGCATAGACTATTGTTATTTACTGCTACTCTTTAATTATTTGTTATTCTTATCTCTTACTTCTTCTTTTTGTATTTGTATTTTTCTTAAAACTGCATTGTTGGTTTAAAGGGCTTGTAAAGTAAGCATTTCACTGTAAGGTCTACACCTGTTATATTCGGCGCATGTGACAAATAAACTTTGATGATTTGATACGTATTTACGTTGTCCTATTTCACAGTTGTAGCTTTGTCCTAGATCGTTCTATACTTTTCATACCGTCCTAATGGACCTCTTCTCTACATCACACAGCTGATGATGTATGTTTGAAAGCCCCACATCAGAGACAGCTGATTATGGAGACATTATTCAGTTCCACCAGATCACAGGCATGTATTTGGCGACCACATGATGGAGTCATGAAAGGACACTATTAGCTGGCTGATGAAAGGATTCAATTGGATGGGGGGATGGGGGGATGGCGGGGGGAGCAGACAGATGTTTATAGCCGTCCCAGCCTTTAGCCCAGAGACATTAGAAACACATCTGTGTGTGTGTGTGTGTGTGTGTGTGTGTGTGTGTGTGTGTGTGTGTGTGTGTGTGTGTGTGTGTGTGTGTGTGTGTGTGTGTGTGTGTGTGTGTGTGTGTGTGTGTGTGTGTGTCATTATAATACACCTCCCATCTGTCTGAAGCCTCCTGGGTATTAGAGGGAAATATCATCATTACAGTCAGTCAGTCAGACCACTAGGACCCTGGTTTCTCAGATGGGGCTGGCTGAATGAGTCCCAAAGCCCAGTCAGACCACTAGGACCCTGGTCTCTCAGATGGGGCTGGCTGAATGAGTCTCAAAGCCCAGTCAGACCAATAGAACCCTGGTCTCTCAGATGGGGCTGGCTGAATGAGTCTCAAAGCCCAGTCAGACCACTAGGACCCTGGTCTCTCAGATGGGGCTGGCTGAATGAGTCTCAAAGCCCAGTCAGACCAATAGAACCCTGGTCTCTCAGATGGGGCTGGCTGAATGAGTCTCAAAGCCCAGTCAGACCACTAGGACCCTGGTCTCTCAGATGGGGCAGGCTGAAGGAGTCTCAAAGCCCAGTCAGACCAATAGGACCCTGGTTTCTCAGATGGGGCTGGCTGAATGAGTCTCAAAGCCCAGTCAGACCAATAGAACCCTGGTCTCTCAGATGGGGCTGGCTACTAGCTGGAATGAGATGTAATTTATAACTTAATGGAAGCTGATTACTGAGGAGTGAATTATTAATGTTGTATTTGAAATGTCTTTATGCTTTTACTTTGTCTGTTGAAGTGCAGTTAAACTGTGACCAATTAATTAGCAGCTTGTAAAAAATGGTTTCAATACCTGGTGCACAACCACACACAACCCATACACAACCCATACACAACCCATACACAACCAATACACAACGCACACACACAACCCACACACACAACCCACACACACAACCCACACACACAACCCACACACAACTTACACACAATCAAACACAACCCACACACAACTTACACACAATCAAACACAACCCAAACACACAACCCTACATTTTCTACCATCCTCACTAGCTACACTATTATTCCACGGGTTCTGGTCAATTCTAGTAACCTATAGGCAATAGGTTCTGGTCAATTCTAGTAACCTATAGGCAATAGGTTCTGGTCAATTCTAGTAACCTATAGGCAATAGGTTCTGGTCAATTCTAGTAACCTATAGGCAATAGGTTCTGGTCAATTCTAGTAACCTATAGGCAATAGGTTCTGGTCAATTCTAGTAACCTATAGGCAATAGGTTCTGGTCAATTCTAGTAACCTATAGGCAATAGGTTCTGGTCAATTCTAGTAACCTATAGGCAATAGGTTCTGGTCAATTCTAGTAACCTATAGGCAATAGGTTCTGGTCAATTCTAGTAACCTATAGGCAATAGGTTCTGGTCAATTCTAGTAACCTATAGGCAATAGGTTCTGGTCAATTCTAGTAACCTATAGGCAATAGGTTCTGGTCAATTCTAGTAACCTATAGTTAGAGGAGACAGGTGAGGTAGATGATAACTACTTAGCAGTAGTCTATTACAACATAAACCAGTCAGCTGTAACTGAACATGAAACAATGTTTGACATCTTTCCATCTCTCTATTTCCCTTCTCTACAGTGGGAGGAGATAGGTGAGGTGGATGAGAACTATGCTCCGATCCACACGTACCAGGTGTGTAAAGTGATGGAACACAACCAGAACAACTGGCTCCAGACCAACCTCATCCTCAACGAAGGGGCTCAGAGGGTGTTCGTGGAGCTACAGTTCACCCTGAGGGACTGTAACAGCCTTCCGGGTGGCGTGGGTACCTGCAAGGAGACCTTCAACATGTACTACTATGAGTCTAACGATGAGGAGGGGAGGAACCTCAGGGAGAGCCAGTACTCTAAGGTAGACACCATCGCTGCTGACGAGAGCTTTACGGAGTTAGACCTGGGTGACAGAGTGATGAAGCTGAATACAGAGGTTAGGGATCTGGGACCGTTGATGAAGAAGGGGTTCTACCTGGCGTTTCAGGACCTGGGAGCCTGTATAGCGTTGGTCTCTGTCAGGGTGTTCTATAAGAAGTGTCCCTTCATAGTGAGGAACCTAGCTCAGTTCCAGGACACTATTACAGGGTCGGACTCCTCCCAGCTGCTGGAGGTGGCAGGAGAATGTGTTAACAACTCGGTGGCGGAGGACCTACCCAGGATGCACTGCAGCGCAGAGGGGGAGTGGCTAGTGCCCATCGGGAAGTGTGTGTGCCAGGCGGGGTTTGAGGAAGTGAATGACAGTTGTCAAGGTATGTACTGAATCAAATTGTTTATACACACAAGCAGGGACGGAACTTAAAGATCTCAGGCCCTGGCCAGCAAGTATAACATTGAGGTCCAAAATATGTTCCATGCGATGTTTGAAAAGAGGAATTCTCATTCTGCCAGACCAATGACTGAAACACCTCCCATCCGGCCCAACATCACACTAGAGGCTTCATTCCACGTTCTACAGACTGTTGACATCTAGTGGAAGGCGTAGGAAGTGCAAACAGATCCATATATTACAGGGAATTGAATAGGCGATGAGTTGAACATTGACCAGTCTCAGAATTCTCACTTCCTGTTAGGATTTTTTCTTGGGTTTTTGCCTGACATATGAGTTCTGTTATACTCACAGACATCATTCAAACAGTTTTAGAAACTTCAGAGTGTTTTCTATCCAAATCCAATAATAATATGCATATATTAGCATCTGGGACAGAGTATGAGGCAGTTCACTATGAGCACGCAATTCATCCAAAAGTGAAAATGCCTATATCAAAGAAGTTAACACAGTGTCCAAAGAAGGGCTAGAAGTATACAGAATGGTGTCGTCTGCATAGAGGTGGATCAGAGAATCACCCGCAGCAAGAGCGACATCATTGATATATACAGAGAAAAGAGTCGGCCCGAGAGTTTGAACCCTGTGGCACCCCCATAGAGACTGCCAGAGGTCCGGACAACAGGCCCTCCGATTTGACACACTGAACTCTATCTGAGAAGTAGTTGGTGCACCAGGCGAAGCAGTCATTTGAGAAACCAAGGCTGTTGAGTCTGCCGATAAGAATGCGGAGATTGACAGAGTCGAAAGCCTTGGCCAGGTTGATGAAGACGGCTGCACAGTACTGTCTTTTATCGATGGCGGTTATGATATTGTTTAGAACCAGATATCGTTTAGGACCAGATTGCATAGCGGAGAAGGTACGGTGGGATTCGATCAGTGATCGGTGGGATTCGATGGTCAGTGATCTGTTTATTATTTTGGCTCTCGAAGACTTTAGAAAGGCAGGGCAGGATGGATATAGGTCTGTAACAGTTTGGGTCTAGAGTGTCACCCTCTTTGAAGAGGGGGATGACTGCGGCAGCTTTCCAATCTTTAGGTATCTCAGACGATACGAGAGAGAAGTTTAACAGGCTGGTAATAGCAACAATTACAGCGGATCATTTTAGAAAGAGAGGGTCCAGATTGTCTAGCCCAGCTGATATGTAAGGGTCCAGATTTTGCAGCTCTTTCAGAACATCAGCTATCTGAATTTGGGTGAAGGAGAAGCGGGGTGGGGGCATGGGAAAGTTGCTGCGGGGAGTGCAGAGCTGTCGGCCCGGGGTAGTGGTAGCCAGGTGTAAATCATGGCCAGCCGTAGAAAACTGCAAGATGGCGTAGCAGTCAGACGTCTTTGTCCTCTTCTTGTCCCGTATATATATATATTTTTTTCTTTACATATATTTTAAAAATATTTTTCTTAACCTCAACTTTAACATACTCTCCTTCAACCCGCCTCACCCAATGTGGTATGGATCTGCTATTTTCTTTACTTTACAACCGGAACCCTCAACAGAAGCTAGCCAGCTAACTAGCTACTAGCTAATAGTCAGCTAGCCACTGCTAGCGGTTATCAGCTACCGGACAACTCTCACCAGTCTGCACAGTGCAACTCAAACCAGGATGATGTTGTACTGGTCAAGGGCAGTCAAGTCTGGAGTGAACCAAGGGCTGTCTCTGTTCTTAGTTCTACATTTTTTAAATGGGGCATGCTTATTTAAGATGGTGTGGAAAGCACTTTTAAAGGATAACCAGGCATCCTCTACTGACGGGATGAGGTCAATATTCTTCCAGGATACCCGGGCCAAGTCGATTAGAAAGGCCTGTTCGCTGAAGTGTTTTAGGGAGCGTTTGACAGTGATGAGGGGTGGTTGTTTGACCGCAGACCCATTACAGACGCAGGCAATGAGGCAGTGATCGCTGAGATCCTGGTTGAAGACAGCAGAGGTGTATTTAGAGGGCAAGTTGGTCAAGATGATATCTATGAGGGTGCCTGTGTTTACGGATTTGGGGTTGTACCTGGTGGGTTCATTGATCATTTGTGTGAGATTGAGGGCATCTAGCTTATATTGTAAGACGGCCGGGGTGTTAAGCATATCCCAGTTTAGGTCACCTATCAGTATGAACTCTGAAGATAAATGGGGGGCAATCAATTCTCATATGGAGTTCAGGGCACAACTGGTGGCTGAGGGGGGTCTGTAGCAAGCGGCAACGGTGAGAGACTTGTTTTTAGAGAGGTGGATTTTTAAAAGTAGAAATTCAAGTTCTTTGGGTAAAGACCTGGATAGCATGACAGAACTCTGCAGGCTGTCTCTGCAGTAAATTGCAACTCCGCCCCCTTTGGCAGTTCTATCTTGGCGGAAAATGTTGTAGTTGGGGACGGACATTTCAGATTCAGATTCAGGATTCAGACACGGCAAGGAGATCAGGGTTGGCGGAGTGTGCTAAAGCAGTGAATAAAACAAACTTTGGGAGAATGCTTCTGCTGTTAACATGCATGAAACCAAGGCTTTTACGGTTACAGAAGTCAACAAATGAGAGCGCCTAGGGAATAAGTGTGGTACTGGGGTCTACAGGGCCTGGGTTAACCTCTACATCACCAGAAGAACAGAGGAGGAGTAGGATAAGGGTACGGCCAAAGCCTGTAAGAACTGGTCGTCTAGTGCGTTCGGAACAGAAAATCAATGAGGCAGATAAGGAGCAAATAAGGAGCATTTTTCTGGGTGTGGTAGAATAGATTCAATGCATAAGGAGCAGACAATGGTATGGTAAGATGTGAGTACAGTGGAGGTAAACCTAGGCATTGAGTGACGATGAGAGGTTTCATTTCTGGTGGGACCAGTTCAGCCAGATGAGGTCTCCGCATGTGTGGGGGTGGGATAAAAGAGCTATCTAAGGCAAGGTGAGCAGGACTGAGGGCTCTACAGTGAAATAAAACAATTAGGACTAGCCGAGACAGCAGTAGACAAGGCATATTGACATTAGAGAGAGGCATAAAGCAGTCACAGGTGTGACTGCTAACTTTTAAGTTCCTTGCTCAGAACATGAGAACATATGAAAGCTGGTGGTTCCTTTTAACATGAGTCTTCAATATTTCCCGTTGAGAAGTTTTAAGTTGTAGTAATTATAGGAATTATAGGACTATTTCTCTCTATACCATTTGTATTTCATATATCTTTGACTATTGGATGTTCTTATAGGCACTTTAGTATTGCCAGCCTAATCTCGGGAGTTGATAGGCATGAAGTCATAAACAGCGCTGTGCTTCAAGCATTTCGAAGAGCTGCTGGCAAACGCAGGAAAGTGCTGTTTGAATGAATGCTTACGAGCCTGCTGCTGCCTACCACCGCTCAATCAGACTGCTCTATCAAATAACAAATCATAGACTTAATAACAATATAATAAACACACAGAAATACGAGCCGTTGGTCATTAATATGGTCAAATCCGGAAACTATCATTTCTAAAACAAAACGTTAATTCTTTCAGTGAAATACGGAATCTTTACGTAATTTGTTTAACGGGTAGCAACCCTAAGATTAAATATTACTGTTACATCGCACAACCTTCAATGTTATGTCATAATTATGTAAAATTCTGGCAAATTAATTACGGTCTTTGTTAGGAAGAAATGGTCTTCACATAGTTCGCAACGAGCCAAGCGGCCCAAACTGCTGCATATACCCTGACTCTGCTTGCACTGAACGCAAGAGAAGTGACACAATTTCCCTAGTTAATATTGCCTGCTAAAATGAATTTCTTTTAACTAAGTATGCAGGTTTAAAAATATATAATTGTGTATTGATTTTAAGAAAGGAATTGATTTTTATTCAGTACATTGGTGCAACAATAGTGCTTTTTCCACGAATGCGCTTGTTAAATCATCACCGTTCGGCGAAGTAGGCTGTGATTCAATGATAAATTAATAGGCACCGCATTGATTATATGCAACGCAGGACATGCTAGTTAAACTAGTAATATCATCAACCATGTGTAGTTAACTAGTGTGTAAGGGGTGCGTACTAGCGGCAGAGAAGTCAGACGCAGGAGAGCAAAAACTGTGCTTCCAATTACGCAGTTTAATAATAAAAACCACCGGAAAACGGTACAATCGATAAATGGGTACATAACCCGACGCACAACAGACATAACGTGCACAAGCACTTACAATAAACAATACCGGACAAGGACATGGGGGGAACAGAGGGTTAAATACACAACATGTAATTGATGGAATTGAAACCTGGTGTGTGGGAAGACAAGACAAAACAAATGGAAAATGAAAGGTGGATCGGCGATGGCTAGAAGACCGGTGACGTCGACCGCCGAACGCCGCCTGAACAAGGAGAGGGACTGACTTCAGAGGAAGTCGTGACACAGTGATTATGTTAAGATCGATTGCTTTTTATAAGATAAGTTTAATGCTAGCTAGCAACTTACCTTGGCTCCTTGCTGCACTCGCGTAACAGGTGTTCAGCCTGCCATGCAGTCTC
The DNA here is from genome assembly GCF_029448725.1 of Salvelinus fontinalis. Lineage (NCBI taxonomy): Eukaryota > Metazoa > Chordata > Actinopteri > Salmoniformes > Salmonidae > Salvelinus > Salvelinus fontinalis. Next base: position 1,550,483 of record NC_074666.1, on the reverse strand, counting down.
CTCATGGATTGCAATGATCGGTGTCCAAAAATGCCGATTACCGATTTGTTATGAAAACTTGAAATAGGCCCTAATTAATCAGCCATGCCGGTTAATTGGTTGACCTCTAGTGCTGTGTTGTGTCTGATGTGGAGCTGTGTTGTGTCTGATATCTGGTGTTGTCTGATGTGGTGATGTGTTGTGTCTGATGTGGTGATTTGTTGTGTCTGATGTGGTGATGTGTTGTGTCTGATGTGGTGATGTGTTGTGTCTGATGTGGTGATGTGTTGTGTCTGATGTGGTGATGTGTTGTGTCTGATGTGGTGATGTGTTGTGTCTGATGTGGTGATGTGTTGTGTCTGATGTGGTGATGTGTTGTGTCTGATGTGGTGATGTGTTGTGTCTGATGTGGTGATGTGTTGTGTCTGATGTGGTGATGTGTTGTGTCTGATGTGGTGATGTGTTGTGTCTGATGTGGTGATGTGTTGTGTCTGATGTGGTGATGTGTTGTGTCTGATGTGGTGATGTGTTGTGTCTGATGTGGTGATGTGTTGTGTCTGATGTGGTGATGTGTTGTGTCTGATGTGGAGCTGTGTTGTGTCTGATATCTGGTGTTGTCTGATGTGGTGATGTGTTGTGTCTGATGTGGTGATGTGTTGTGTCTGATGTGGTGATGTGTTGTGTCTGATGTGGTGATGTGTTGTGTCTGATGTGGTGATGTGTTGTGTCTGATGTGGTGATGTGTTGTGTCTGATGTGGTGATGTGTTGTGTCTGATGTGGAGCTGTGTTGTGTCTGATATCTGGTGTTGTCTGATGTGGTGATGTGTTGTGTCTGATGTGGTGATGTGTTGTGTCTGATGTGGTGATGTGTTGTGTCTGATGTGGTGATGTGTTGTGTCTGATGTGGTGATGTGTTGTGTCTGATGTGGTGATGTGTTGTGTCTGATGTGGTGATGTGTTGTGTCTGATGTGGTGATGTGTTGTGTCTGATATCTGGTGTTGTCTGATGTGGAGCCAAACTGTCTTGTTGTCGCCCCTCTCTCTTTCAGAGCCAACAGCTTTACTCGCGTTTCCATGGTTACCACAAAAGACCTCTCGTCTGTGTCCGTCTCTTTGAGAAAATGTTACATTTGAAAAAGTATCTGTTTGTCCCCGGTTAGCTTGTTAGTTGGGTAGGGGCAGGTGTTAATGTACTAGACTGTATCCTGACCTTTTCGGTCAAACACATTCATAGCAGGCCTATTTAAAAGGCGTTCATAGTATTTAATAATAGGGTAATATTATATATTCATATTATAATATTATTATCAATAATAGTATGTGAACCCTTTGGAAATACCTGGATTTCTGCATAAATTGGTCATAAAATTTGATCTGATCTTCATGTAAGTCACAACAACAAACAAAACACATTGTGCTTAAACTAATAACACACAAATTATTGTATTTTTCTTGTTCATATTGAATACATCATTTAAACATTCACAGTGTAGAGGTTGGGAAAAGTATGTGAACCCCCTAGGCTAATGACTTTTCCAAAAGCTAATTGGAGTCGGGAGTCAGTTTACCTGGAGTCCAATCAAAGAGACGAGATTGGAGATGTTGGTTAGAGCTGCCTTGCCCTATAAAAAACACTCACAACATTTGAGTTTGCTATTCACAAGAAGCATTGCCTGATGTGAACCATGCCTCGAATAAGAGAGATCTCCGAAGACATAAGATTAAGAATTGTTGACTTGCATGAACCTGAAAAGGGTTACAAAAGTATCTCTAAAAGCCTTGATGTTCATCAGTCCACGAAAAGACAAATTGTCTATAAATGGAGAAAGTTCAGCACTGTTGCTACTCTCCCTAGGAGTGGCCGTCCTGCAAAGACGACTGCAAGAGCACAGCGCAGAATGCTCAATGAGGTTAAGAAGAATCCTAGAGTGTCAAGTAAAGACTTACAGAAATCTCTGGAACACGCTAACATCTCTGTTGATGAGTCTACGATACTTAAGACACTAAGCAAGAATGGTGTTCATGGGAGGACACCACGGAAGAAGCCACTGCTGTCCGAAAAAAACATTGCTGCACATCTGAAGTTAGCAAAAGTGCACCTGGATGTTCCACAGCGCTACTGGCAAAATATTCTGTGGACAGATGAAACTACAGTTGAGTTGTTTGGAAGGAACACACAACACTGTGTTGTGAAAAAAGCACAACAACATCAAAACCTCATCCCAAACCTCATCCCAACTGTAAAGTATGGTGGAAGGAGCATCATGGTTTGGGGCTGCTTTGCTGCATCAGGGCCTGGACAGCTTGCTATCATTGATGAAACAATGAATTCCCAAGTTTATCAAGACGTTTTGCAGGATAATGTTAGGCTATCTGTCCGCCAATTGAAGCTCAACAGAAGTTGGGTGATGCAAACAGGACAATGACCAAAAACATAGAAGTAAATCAACAACAGAATGGCTTCAACAGAAGAAAATACACCTTCCGGAGTGGTCCAGTCAGAGTCCTGACCTCAACCCGATTTGAGATGCTGTGGCATAACCTCAAAGAGACCGGTTCACACCAGACATCCCAAGAATATTGCTGAACTGAAACCGTTTTGTAAAGAGGAATATCCGAAAGGAAGGAAGGAAGGAGAGGAAGGAAGGAAAAGAAGGTCCGAAATTCCCCCTGAAGGTTGTGCAGGTCTGATTCCCGACTACAGAAAACGTTTGTTTGAGGTTATTGCTGCCAAAGGAGGGTCAACCAGTTATTAAATCCAAGGGTTCACATACTTTTTCCACCCTGCACTGTGGATGTTTACACGGGGTGTTCAATAAAGACATGAAAACGTGTAATTGTTTGTGCATTATTAGTTTAAGCAGACTGTGTTTGTCTATTGTTGTGACCTAGATGAAGATCAGATCACATTTTATAACCAGTTTATGCAGAAATCCAGGTATTTCCAAAGGGTTCACATATTTTTCCTTGCCACTGTAAATAATGATTATTCATGTATTTAATCTGTAGGGTTTAAGGACTATTATTCCACTTTATTTGATATCAAACTCTCATCATTTTAGGCTCAATGTTCCGAGCGACTGTTCGGATGTAGTGAAATAGACATCCTGAGGGCCGTTCATCATTGTCCTTGGTATCCAGGTCCCTAGACGCCTATTGGATGCCATTGGCTGCTCATCCAGCGTGAGATGATAGAGACAGACCCCCACAATTCACCCCCATTTACCCCCACTGCTACTACTACTACTATTACTGCTGCTGCTGCAACTAATACTGCTACTACTACTACTACTACTACTACTACTACTACTACTGATGCTACTGCTGCTACTAGTACTACTGCTACTACTACTACTACTACTGCTTCTACTACTACTACTACTACTTCTGCTACTATTACTACTTCTGCTACTACTGCTACTACTACTATTACTACTACTACTACTACTGCTACTACTGCTCCTCCTACTACTACTACTACTACTACTACTACTACTACTACTCCTCCTACTACTACTACTGCTACAACTGCTACTACTACTACTACTGCTGATACTACTACTACTAATGCTATTACTACTGCTACTAGTACTACGTACTACTACTGCTGCTACTGTAACTAATACTGTTACTACTTCTGCTGCTACTACTACTGCTACTAATACTGCTGCTGCTACTGCTGATACTGCTACTACTACTACTACTAATGCTATTACTACTACAACTACTATTGCTATTACTACTACTGCTACTACTACTACAGCTACTGCCACTGGTACTACTACTGCTACTACTACTACTACTACTACTACTACTACTACGACTACTACTGCTACTGGTACTACTTCTGCTAATAGTACTACTGCTACTACTGCTGCTACTAGTACTACTACGGCTGCTGCTACTAGTACTACTACTGCTGATGCTACCTGTACTACTACAACTGCTGCTACTGCCAATGCTACTACTACCACTGCTACTGCTATTAATATTACTGCTGCTACTGCAACAAATACTGCAATTACTGCTACTGCTGCTGCTACTACTGCTGCTGCTACTACTACCACTACTAATTATACTGCTAATACTACAACTGCTGCTACTACCAATGCTACTACTACCACTGCTAATGCTATTAATATTACTGCTGCTACTGCAACGAAAACCGCTACTACTTCTAATTCTACTACTGCTACTACTAATAATACTACTACTGCTAATAATACTACTACTGCTGCTACTGCTACTTTTACTGATATTACTTATGCTACTACTACTGGTAATGCTGCTACTACTACTACTACTAATGCTATTACTACTACAACTACTATTGCTATTACTACTACTGCTACTACTACTACAGCTACTGCCACTGGTACTACTAGTGCTGCTACTACTACTACTACTACTACTACTACTACTACGACTACTACTGCCACTGGTACTACTTCTGCTAATAGTACTACTGCTACTACTGCTGCTACTAGTACTACTACGGCTGCTGCTACTAGTACTACTACTGCTGATGCTACCTGTACTACTACAACTGCTGCTACTACCAATGCTACTACTACCACTGCTACTGCTATTAATATTACTGCTGCTACTGCAACAAATACTGCAATTACTGCTACTGCTGCTGCTACTACTGCTGCTGCTACTACTACCACTACTAATTATACTGCTAATACTACAACTGCTGCTACTACCAATGCTACTACTACCACTGCTAATGCTATTAATATTACTGCTGCTACTGCAACGAAAACCGCTACTACTTCTAATTCTACTACTGCTACTACTAATAATACTACTACTGCTAATAATACTACTACTGATGCTACTGCTACTTTTACTGATATTACTTATGCTACTACTACTGGTAATGCTGCTACTACTACTGCAACTACTACTACTGCTGCTGCTTCTACTTCTACTACTACTACTACTACTACTACTACTACTACTTCTTCTGCTTCTGCTTCTGCTACTACTATTACTGCTGCAACTAATACTGCTACAACTAATGCTACTACTGATACTACTACTGCAACTGCTACTACTACTACTACTACTACTACTACTACTACTACTACTATTACTACTACTATTACTACTACTATTACTACTACTATTACTACTACTACTACTACTACTACTAGTATTTGATACACTGCCGATTTTGCAGGTTTTCCTACTTACAAAGCATGTAGAGGTCTGTAATTGTTATCATAGGTACACTTCAACTGTAAGAGACGGAATCTAAAACTAAATTCCAGAAAATCACATTGTATGATCTTTAAGTAATTCATTTGCATTTTATTGCATGACATAAGTATTTGATACATCAGAAAAGCACAACTTAATATTTGGTACAGAAACCTTTGTTTGCAATTACAGAGATCATACGTTTCCTGTAGTTCTTGACCAGGTTTCCAAATGGACAATGACGTCAAGCATACTTCCAAAGTTGTGGCAAAATGGTTTAAGAACAACAAAGTCAAGGTATTGGAGTGGCCATCACAAAGCCCTGACCTCAATCCCATAGAAAATGTGTGGGCAGAACGGAAAAAGCGTGTGCGAGCAAGGAGGCCTACAAACCTGACTCAGTTACACCAGCTCTGTCAGGAGGAATGGGCCAAAATTCACCCAACATTGTAGAAAGCTTGTGGAATGCTACCTGAAACGTTTGACCCAAGTTAAACAATTTAAAGGCAATACTTCCAAATACTAATTGAGTGGATGTAAACTTCTGACCCGCTGGGAATGTGATGAAAGAATTAAAAACTGCAATAAATCATTATCTCTGCTATTATTCTGACATTTCACATTCTTAAAATAAAGTAGTGATCCTAACTGACCTAAAACAGGGCATTTTTACTAGGATTAAATGTCAGGAATTGTGAATAACTGAGTTTAAATGTATTTGGCTAAGGTGTATGTAAACTTCCGACTTCAACTGTATGTGAGAATGCTGTTCATTGACTACAGCTCAGCGTTCAACACCATAGTGCCCACAAAGCTCATCACTAAGCTAAGGATCCTGGGACTAAACACCTCCCTCTAAAACTGGATCCTGGACTTCCTGACAGGCCGTGCTCCAGGTGGTAAGCGTAGGCAACAACACATCTGCCACGCTGATCCTCAACACTGGAGCTCACCAGGGGTGTATGCTTAGTCCCCTCCTGTACTACCTGTTCACCCGCAACTACGTGGCCAAACACGACTCCAACACCATCATTACGTTTGCTGACGACACAACAGTGGTAAGCCCTGTTGTATGTAAGCCCTGTTGGTAATGATGGTAAGCCCTGTTGTATGGCTATAGGGCTATGTGGAGTGAAGCACCACATTCTGCTGCTACTGCTCCACACATTCTGCTGCTACTGCTCCACATATTCTGCTGCTACTGCTCCACATATTCTGCTGATACTGCTCCACATATTCTGCTGCTACTGCTCCACATATTCTGCTGATACTGCTCCACATATTCTGCTGATACTGCTCCACATATTCTGCTGCTACTGCTCCACATATTCTGCTGCTACTGCTCCACATATTCTGCTGATACTGCTCCACATATTCTGCTGATACTGCTCCACATATTCTGTTGCTACTGCTCCCCATATTCTGCTGCTACTGCTCCACACATTCTGCTCCTACTGCTCCACATACTCTGCTGCTACTGCTCCACACATATATATATAGACATATTATTACCTGGTACTCCCTGTATATAGCCATGTTATTACCTGGTACTCCCTGTATACAGCCATGTTATTACCTGGTACTCCCTGTATACAGCCATGTTATTACCTCGTACTCCCTGTATATAGCCATGTTATTACCTGGTACTCCCTGTATATAGCCATGTAATTACCTGGTACTCCCTGTATATAGCCATGTTATTACCTGGTACTCCCTGTATATAGCCATGTTATTACCTGGTACCCCCTGTATATATAGCCATGTTATTACCTGGTACTCCCTGTATATAGCCATGTTATTACCTGGTACTCTCTGTATATAGCCACCTTATTACCTGGTACTCCCAGTATATAGCCGTGTTATTACCTGGCACTTCCTGTATATAGCTGTGTTATTACCTGGTACTCTCTGTATATAGCCATGTTACTGTTATTTATTAATCACTGTGTATTTATTCTTCGCGTCACTATTTTAAAAATATTTATCTTTAACTCTGCATTGTTGGAAAAGCATGAGGATAGGAGCAGCATACTGTGATGAGGCAGGGAGGAGAGGATAGGCGCAGTGTAGTATATATAGTGTACATCCTACTCCCTGTGTAGTGTACATCCTACTCCCTGTGTAGTGTACATTATATTCCCTATGTAGTGTACATCCTACTCCCTGTGTAGTGTACATCCTACTCCCTGTGTAGTGTACATCCTACTCCCTCTGTAGTGTACATCCTATTCCCTGTGTAGTGTACATCCTACTCCTTGTGTAGTGTACATCCTACTCCCTATGTAGTGTACATCCTACTCCCTATGTAGTGTACATCCTACTCCCTGTGTAGTGTACATCCTACTCCCTGTGTAGTGTACATCCTACTCCCTGTGTAGTGTACATCCTACTCCCTGTGTAGTGTACATCCTACTCCCTATGTAGTGTACATCCTACTCCCTGTGTACATCCTACTCCCTGTGTACATCCTACTCCCTCTGTAGTGTACATCCTACTCCCTGTGTAGTGTACATCCTACTCCCTCTGTAGTGTACATCCTATTCCCTGTGTAGTGTACATCCTACTCCCTGTGTACATCCTACTCCCTATGTAGTGTACATCCTACTCCCTATATAGTGTACATCCTACTCCCTGTGTAGTGTACATCCTACTCCCTCTGTAGTGTACATCCTATTCCCTCTGTAGTGTACATCCTACTCCCTCTGTAGTGTACATCCTACTCCCTCTGTAGTGTACATCCTATTCCCTGTGTAGTGTACATCCTACTCCCTGTGTACATCCTACTCCCTATGTAGTGTACATCCTACTCCCTGTGTAGTGTACATCCTACTCCCTGTGTAGTGTACATCCTACTCCCTCTGTAGTGTACATCCTACTCCCTATGTAGTGTACATCCTACTCCCTGTGTAGTGTACATCCTACTCCCTGTATAGTGTACATCCTACTCCCTGTATAGTGTACATCCTACTCCCTGTATAGTGTACATCCTACTCCCTCTGTAGTGTACATCCTAATCCCTGTGTAGTGTACATCCTACTCCCTGTGTACATCCTACTCCCTCTGTAGTGTACATCCTACTCCCTGTGTAGTGTACATCCTACTCCCTGTGTAGTGTACATCCTACTCCCTCTGTAGTGTACATCCTACTCCCTGTATAGTGTACATCCTACTCCCTGTGTACATCCTAATCCCTGTGTAGTGTACATCCTACTCCCTCTGTAGTGTACATCCTACTCCCTATGTAGTGTACATCCTACTCCCTCTGTAGTGTACATCCTACTCCCTGTATAGTGTACATCCTACTCCCTGTGTAGTGTACATCCTACTCCCTCTGTAGTGTACATCCTACTCCCTGTGTAGTGTACATTATATTCCCTGTGTAGTGTACATCCTATTCCCTATGTAGTGTACATCCTATTCCCTATGTAGCGTACATTATATTCCCTATGTAGTGTACATTATATTCCCTATGTAGTACACCTCTTTTGACCAGCTCTGCTAAATTCAGCAAAAAAAGAAAGGTTCTCTCACTGTCAACTGCTTTTATTTTCAGCAAGCTTATTAACATGTGTAAATATTTGTATGAACATAAGATTCAACAACTGAGACATAAACTGAACAAGTTCCACAGACATGTGACAAACAGAAATGGAATAATGTGTCCCTGAACAAAGAGGGGGGGGGGGGGGGGGGTCAAAGTCAAAAAGTAACAGTCAGTATCTGGTGTGGCCACCAGCTGCATTAAGTACTGCAGTGCATCTCCTCCTCATGGACTGCACCAGTTTTGCCAGTTCTTACCCCACTCTTCCACCAAGGCACCTGCAAGTTCTTGGACATTTCTGGGGGGAATGACCTTAGCCCTCAACCTCTGATCCAACCGGTCCCAGACGTGCTCAATGGGATTGAGATCCGGGCTCTTTGCTGGCCATTGCAGAACACTGACATTCCTGTCTTGCAGGAAATCACACACAGAACGAGCAGTATGGCTGGTGGCATTGTCATGTTGGAGGGTTCATGTCAGGATGAGCCTGCAGGAAGGGTACCACATGAGGGAGGAGGATGTCTTCCCTGTAACACACAGCGTTGAGATTGCCTGCAATGACAACAAGCTCAGTCTGATGATGCTGTTACACACCACCCCAGACCATGTCGGACCCTCCCCCTCCAAATCGATCCCGCTCCAGAGTACAGGCCTCGGTGTAACGCTCATTTCTTCGACGATAAACGCGAATCCGACCATCACCCCTGGTGAGACAAAATCGCAACTCGTCAGTCAGAGCACTTTTTGCCAGTCCTGTCTGGTCCAGCGACGGTGGGTTTGTGCCCATAGGTGATGTTGTTGCCGGTGATGTCTGGTGAGGACCTGCCTTACAACAGGCCTACAAGCCCTCAATCCAGCCTCTCTCAGCCTATTGCGGACATTCTGAGCACTGATGGAGGGATTGTGCGTTCCTGGTGTAACTCGTGCAGTTGTTATTGCCATACTGCCATCCTGTACGCAGATGAGCAGGGACCCTGGGCATCTTTCTTTTGGTGTTTTTCAGAGTCAGTAGAAAGGCCTCTTTAGCGTCCTAATTTTTCTTAACTCTGACCTTAACCTCTAGTGTAGGTGAGACGCTAACGTCCCACCAGACCAACATCCGGTGAAACTGCAGAGAGCTAACATTTTAAATACACCATTCGTTGTATTAAACATTCTTGTAAATACATGTATCTTACATAATTTAAAAGATGAACGTCTTATTAATCCAGCCGCTGTGTCAGATTTCAAAAAGGTTTACTGCAAAAGCAAACATGTGATTTTCTGAGGACGGTGCCCCACACACAAAAGTATTACTAGCATTTTCCAACCAAGCATTAGCGTCACAAAAGTCAGAAATAACAATAAAATAAATTGCTCGCATTGAAGATCTTCCTCTGGTGGCAATGCCAAGTGTCCTAACTACACAGTCAATGTTCGTTTTGTTTGATAAAATCCATTTCTATAGCCTAACACGAAACTTTGGACGAAGCGTTCGTGGTAATTACACACACTAAACAAACGTTTATCCAGTCATGGATGGTTTCATTACAATCCTCTGGTTGTTACTAACACAACCATACATGATGGCTCTTTTCCCGGGACGTATTGACCGAAACAAACCGATTTGAAGACACCAATCAATGACCTCATTGCGCACCAATGATAGGACCGGTCTATCGTTGATTGACTGTATTTTGGCCCAATGACCACTGATCATCTTGACATCTAGCTTGGAAGATAGCCAATGAGCTGAGGTAAACGGCAATATGTAATGGTTATACGTTTGAAGACCAGCCTTTGTCGTAAACTCTGGCGTAAAAGAGGTTAATTCGCCATTGCAAATCCTACTTACGCATAGCAGTACATATTCAATTGCATTTTCAACAAGTTTATATATTTAAATTATGGCGAATAAATCAGGAAAAGTTAAAACAAAGTCTAGGTATACAGATTTAGGAAATTGATAGAGAAAGCGCCCCATCTCACAGCTAGCCTTCAGGGAGCTGCTCATCCAGGAGCTTGCTAGCTATAGCACGTCCACTGCAGCACCTTCTGTCCCTTCTGCTCCAACCAGTGGTGTTCACCTGCCCAGATTCATCTCTGCAGGCATGAATGTGCCTCAGGGCAAAAAGGGCACAGTAGGGAGACGTCGTTGTGAGCTTTGTCACAGGAAATTCCCCATCACCTGCACCACCTGTTCAGTAAGCCTCTGCTTTACAGCAGAAAAAGACTGCTATTGGGCCATGGCACCAGCAGCACAATATTGTGTAGAGGACTGAGGGTCTTCACAATATTGCAAATAGAAAATGTGTAAATAGTTACCCGTGTTTGTTTGTTTATTATTATTTATTTATTTTATAATTTTTTTCACATATATATATATATATATATATATTTATTTATTTTTTGAGGGTGTGTTATAATAGCATTTATGTATTTTGTATATCGTTCTTTCCTTCAAAATGTATCACTGTACCAATTCGGCCACTTGGGTACATTTGGGTAAATTTGTGTGGGACACCTGGGTGACTTCATGCTCAATGTCATGTATGTAAAGGCTGTCGTTCTCCTCATCCTCGGACGAGGAGAGGAGAGAAGGATCATCAGACCAAAATGCAGCATTAGGGAAATAAGCCATCTTTTATTTAACACGATGATGGCAACACGAAAACAAACACTTTTACAAACTTACAAAACAAGAAAACGACGTAGACGAAAAAACCTGAACATGAACTTACTTAACTAAAACGTAAAACTCACGGACAGGAACAGACTACATCGAAACGAAACGAACAACCGAACAGTCCCGTATGGTGCAAGACATAACACAGATACGGAAGACAATCACCCACAAACAAACAGTGAGAACACCCTACCTAAATATGACTCTTAATTAGAGAAAAACGCAAACCACCTGCCTCTAATTAAGAGCCATACCAGGCAACCCAAAACCAACATAGAAACAGAAAACATAGACTGCCCACCCAAAACACACGCCCTGACCATAAACACATACAAAAACAACATAAAACAGGTCAGGAACGTTACAGAACCCCCCCCCCTCAAGGTGCGAACGCCGGGCGCACCAGCACAAAGTCCAGGGGAGGGTCTGGGTGGGCAGTTGACCACGGTGGTGGCTCAGGCTCTGGACGCTGTCCCCACACCACCATAGTCACTCCCCGCTTCTGTCTTCCCCTCCCAATGACCACCCTAAAACTAACATCCCCTAAATGAACGGCCAGCACCGGGAGAAGGGGCAGCACCGGGACAAGGGGCAGCACCGGGACAAGGGGTAGCACCGGGACAAGGGGTAGCACCGGGTCAAGGGGCAGCACCGGGACAAGGGGCAGCACCGGGACAAGGGGCAGCACCAGGATAAGGACCAGCACCGGGACAAGGGGCAGCACCGGGACAAGGGGCAGCACCGGGACAAGGGGCAGCACCGGGACAAGGGGCAGCACCGGGACAAGGGGCAGCACCGGGACAAGGGGCAGCACCGGGACAAGGGGCAGCACCGGGACAAGGGGCAGCACCGGGACAAAGGGCAGCACCGGGACAAGGGGCAGGTCCCGGCTGATATACTCATGCAGATCCTGACTGAACGGCTCTCGACGCTCATGGCTGGCTGACGGCTCTCGACGCTCATGGCTGGCTGACGGCTCTCGACGCTCATGGCAGGCTGACGGCTCTCGACGCTCATGGCAGGCTGACGGCTCTCGACGCTCATGGCAGGCTGACAGCTCTCGACGCTCATGGCAGGCTGACGGCTCTCGACGCTCATGGCTCTCTGACGGCTCTGGCTGCTCATGGCTCGCTGGCGGCTCTGGCAGATCCTGTCTGGTTGGCGGCTCTGGCAGATCCTGTCTGGTTGGCGGCTCTGGCAGATCCTGTCTGGTTGGCGGCTCTGGCAGATCCTGTCTGGTTGGCGGCTCTGGCAGATCCTGTCTGGTTGGCGGCTCTGGCAGATCCTGTCTGGTTGGCGGCTCTGGCAGATCCTGTCTGGCGGGCGGCTCTAGCGGCTCCTGTCTGGCGTGCGGCTCTAGCGGCTCCTGTCTGGCAGACGGCTCTGTAGGCTCATGGCAGACGGGCGGCTTAGCAGGCTCATGGCAGACGGGCGGCTTTGCAGGCTCATTGCAGACGGATGGCTCAGACGGCGCTGGGGAGACGGATGGCTCAGATGGCGCTGGGGAGACGGATGGCTCAGATGGCGCTGGGGAGACGGATGGCTCAGATGGCGCTGGGGAGACGAATGGCTCTGGCCGGATACGGCGCACTGTAGACCTGGTGCGTGGTGCCGGAACTGGAGGCACCGGGCTAAGGATAAGCACCTTCCTACTAGTGCGGGGAGCAGGGACAGGGCACACTGTACTCTCAAAGCCCACTCTATAACTGATGCGTGGTACCGGCACTGGTGACACCGGGCTGAGGACAAGCACATCAGGATTAGTAGGGGGAGAAGATACAGTGTGTACAGGGCTCTGGAGACGCACAGGAGGCTTTGTGCGTGGTGCCGGAACTGGAGGCACCGAACTGGATACACGCACTACAGAGAGAGTGCGTGGAGGAGGAACAGGGCTCAGGAGACGCACTGGTAGCCTAGTGCGTAGTGTAGGCACTGTAGGTACTAGGCTGGGGCGGGGAGGTGGCGCCGGAAATACGGACCGTGGAGGCGTACTGGCACTCTTGAGCATTGAGCCTGCCCATCCTTACCTGGTTGAATGCTCCCGGTCGCCCGACCAGTGCGAGGAGGTGGAATAACCCGCAGCGGCCTATGTAGGCGAACCGGGGAAACCATGCGTAAGGCAGGTGCCATGTATGCCGGCCCGAGGAGACGCACTGGAGACCAGACGCGTTGAGCCGGCCTCATGACACCTGGCTCAATACCCAATCTAGCCCTGCCAGTGCGGGGAGGTGGAATAACCCGCACTGGGCTATGCACTCGTACAGGAGACACCGTGCGCTCTACTGCGTAACACGGCGCCTGCCCGTACTCCCGCTCTCCACGGTAAGCCTGGGAAGTGGGCGCAGGTCTCCTACCTGCCCTTGGCCCACTACCTCTTAGCCCCCCCCAAGAAATTTTTGGGTGTTACTTACGGGCTTTTTGGGCTTCCGTGCCAGACGCGTTCCCTCATAACTCCGGTTCCTCTCTCCGGTAGCCTCTACTCTCCTCAGTGCCTCCAGCTCAGCTTTGGGACGGCGATATTCTCCCGGCTGTGCCCATGGACCTCTCCCGTCCAATATTTCGTCCCAAGTCCAGGAGTCCTTGTTGCCCTGTCGAGCTTTCCCTTGCCGCTTGGTCCTAATTTGGTGGGTGATTCTGTAAAGGCTGTCGTTCTCCGCATCCTCGGACGAGGAGAGGAGAGAAGGATCATCAGACCAAAATGCAGCATTAGGGAAATAAGCCATCTTTCATTTAACACGATGATGGCAACACGAAAACAAACACTTTTACAAACTTACAAAACAAGAAAACGACGTAGACGAAAAAACCTGAACATGAACTTACTTAACTAAAACGTAAAACTCACGGACAGGAACAGACTACATCGAAACGAAACGAACAACCGAACAGTCCCGTATGGTGCAAGACATAACACAGATACGGAAGACAATCACCCACAAACAAACAGTGAGAACACCCTACCTAAATATGACTCTTAATTAGAGGAAAACGCAAACCCCCTGCCTCTAATTAAGAGCCATACCAGGCAACCCAAAACCAACATAGAAACAGAAAACATAGACTGCCCACCCAAAACACACGCCCTGACCATAAACACATACAAAAACAACATAAAACAGGTCAGGAACGTTACAATGTAGCTTGCTCATTTTTAAAGTTATCTGTCTAAAACTTTGCTCAGCTATTCTTGCCATCTTATGTTCCTAATTCAATCATCCCCAGCATCCTATCCGTATGTTTGGCTGTTCTTGGTCATTTGAAAGATGATGCACCAACTATAAAAAACACAAAACGTATGTTTCTTTCCTTGTTTTTTCTTCTACCAGATCTGTTGTGTTATTCTCCTACATTCAATTCACATTTCCACAAATTTCAGAGGGTTTCTTTCAAATGATACCAAGAGTATGCATATCCTTGCTTCTGGGCCTGAGCTACAGGCAGTTAGATTAGGGTATGTCTTTAGGCAGAAATTGAGAAGAAGGCGGGGTGCCCCAAAGAAGTTAACCAACAATGCAGTGTTAAGAAAAAATAAGTGTTAAGTAAAAAAGAGAAGTTAAAAATAACATATAATTAAAGAGCAGATGTAAGATAACAGTAGACACAACACATTTGGAAAAAGTGAAGGGGTGTGAATACTTCCTGAAGTCACTGTAGGTAGGAATAAAGTTCCTAAAGTGAAAGGAAGGAAGGAAGGAAATAGGATATTGAACAGTATCAGCAGTGAATGTGATGAGACCAAACAGTTAGTGCAAGAAGGGACAATGCAGATCGTCCTGGTAGCTATTTGGTTAACTAACTATTTATCGGTCTTATGGATTGCGGGTTGAAGCTGTTCAGGGTCCTGGTTCTGGTTCTAGACTTGGTGCACCGTTAACGTGCAGTAGCAGTGACAAGTCTTTGACAATTTTTAGGGCCTTCCTCTGACACCGCCTGGTATAGAGGTCCCGGATGGCAAGAAACTCGGCCCCAGTGATGTACTGGCCGTATGCATTACCCTCTGTAACGCCTTGCGGTCAAATGCCGTTACGATTATAAAATCCCTGACCATTAAGGCCAGATAGTTCTTCAAGATGTTCAAACATTCAGAAAGGCCGGCAGGGTCAAATAACAATCACAGCGGTTGTAGAGGGTGCAAGAGGTCAGCTCACCGGGATTTAATGTCAGTTGGTTTTTCATAGCCGAGCATTCAGAGGTCGAGACAGCAGGTGTGGTAGAGATAGCAGGTGTGGTAGAGATAGCAGGTGTGGTAGAGACAGCAGGTGTGGTAGAGATAGCAGGTGTGGTAGAGACAGCAGGTGTGGTAGAGAGGGAGAAAGAAGGTTCGAAAACAGCAGGTCCGGGACAAGGTAGCACATTAGAATTGAGGCAGTGGCATGACAAGGCAGCACGTTCAAATTGAGGCATCGGCATGACAAGGTAGCACGTTAAAATTGAGGCAGTGGCATGACAAGGCAGCACGTTAAAATTGAGGCAGCGGCATGACAAGGGAGCACGTTAAAATTGAGGCAGCGGCATGACAAGGTAGCACTTCTGGTGAACAGGTCAGGGTTCCATAGCCACAGGCAAAACAGCAGAAACTGGATCAGCAGCATGACCAGGTGGACTGGGGACAGCCAGGAATCATTAGGCCAGGAAGCCCTGAGGCATGGTCCTAGGGATCAGATCATTCCGGGAGAGGAGAGAGAGAGATAGGAGAATTAGAGGGAGCATATCTAAGATCACACAAGACACCAGATAAGACAGGAGATTTACACCAGATATAACAGACTGACCCTAGCCCCCTGGCATATAGACTATTTCAGCATAGATACAGGAGACCTGAGATGGGGGGGATGGGGGGGATGGTAACCCTACTCACTTTGGCAAAGCACAGCCCCGACACCACCAATGGGATGTCAACAGACCACGAACTACCCTGAGACAAGGCTGAGTATAGCCCACGAAGATCTCCCCCACCGCACGAGCCCGAGTACAGGAACGATGGAAGAGCGCGAGCAAGCCAGTAACTCAGCCCTGTAAAAGGGTCAAAGGCAGAGAATCTCAGTGGTGATAAGGGAGCCGGCCAGGCAGAGACAGCAAGGAAGGTTCGTCAGTCCATTGCCTTGCCGTTCGCCTTTGTACCCCTGGGCCAGACTACACTCAATCATAGGACCTACTGAAGAGCTTAGTCTTCAGTGAAGACATAAAGGTCGAGCCGAGTCTGCAACTCTCACATGGATAGGCAGACTATAAAAATGGAGCTCTATAGGAGAAATCCCTGCCTCCAGCTTTTTGTTTAGAAATTCTAGGCACAATAAGGAGGCCTGCGTCTTGTGACCGTAGCATACGTGTAGGTATGTACGGCAGAACTAATTCGGAGAAATAGTTAGGAGAAAGTCATGTAATAATTTGTAGGTTAGCAGTAAAACCTTGAAATCAGCCCTAGCCTTAACAGGAAGTCAGTGTAGAGAGGCTAGCACTGGAGTAATATGATCAAATAGTCAAGTTTCTAGCAGCTGTATTTAGATATGTTGGCACTTCTGCCATATTTCATCTCCATCCCAATGCCCTTGCTTGGAAGTGTACTTCGCCAGACTGCCAAGAACTTTGCCCTCATCCAGGCCAAGGTGGCGAGACACCGTAGTAATGACACCATAGGCCTTGTTGATCTCTGCACCAGACAGGATGCTCTTGCCAGCGTACTTGGGGTCCAACATCTACGCTGCGGTGTGTATGGGCTTCAGGCAGAAGTCTTCATGCTTTTTGATGCATTTCAGAACTGCGGTTTCCTCTGCTTGGAGCAACAGTGAAATGGGCTGGGCAGTACGGATTTCTTCTCTTACATCTGCAAGCAGAGTCTGAACATCAGACAGGACGTCATTGTGTCTCTCAATCCGTACAATGGCTACTGCTGTAGGTTTCAGAAGTTTCAGGCTGCTTACCACTCTCTCCCAAAATATATCATCCAGGAGGATCCCCTTGATGGGACTGTCCATGTCGGCAGACTGTGATATGGCTATTTCTTGGGGAGACTCCTTCCCCAACTTCTTACGGCTAACGGAACCCCTCGACAAAATCCGCTGAAAAGGTAGAGCACGAAATTCAAAAATATTTTTTGCAATATTTAACTTTCATATATTCACAAGTGCAATACACCAAATTAAAGCTTAACTTCTTGTTAATCTACCCATCGTGTCCGATTTCAAAAAGGCTTTACAGTGAAAGCACACCATATGATTATGTTAGGTCAGAGCCGAGTCACAAAAAAACATACAGCCATTTTCCAGCCAAAGAGAGAAGTCACAAAAAGCAGAAATAGAGATAAAATGAATCACTAACCTTTGATGCTCTTCATCAGATGGCACTCATAGGACTTTATGTTACACAATAAATGTATGTTTTGTTCGATAAAGTTCATATTTATATCCAAAACCTCAGTCTACATTGGCGCGTTATGGTCAGTAATGTTGTACCTCGAAAACAGCCGGCGAATTTTCAGAGAGCCACATCAATTTACAGAAATACTCATCATAAACTTTGATAAAAGATACAAGTGTTATGCACAGAATTAAAGATATCCTTAATGCAACCGCTGTGTCACATTTCAAAGAATCTTTACCGAAAAAGCACACCATGCAATAATCTGAGTACGGCGCTCAGACACAAAAACAAGCAATACAGGTACCCGCCATGTTGTGGAGTCAACAGAAGTCAGAAATAGCATTAAATATTCACTTACCTTTGATGATCTTCATCAGAATGCACTCCCAGGAATCCCAGTTCCACAATAAATGTTTGTTTTGTTTGATAAAGTCCATCATTTATGTCCAAATACCTCCTTTTTGTTTGCGTGTTTAGATCACAAATCCAAACTCACGAGGCGCGGGAAAGTCCAGGCAAAAGTTCAGACGAAAAGTCCAAAAAGTTATATAAGAGTTCGTATAAACATGTCAAACGATGTATAGACTCAATCTTTAGGATGTTTTCAAGGATACTGTCAAACATGATGACAACACCACCCCAACGAGTGTTGCTGGGCAGCTTCAATGTGGTGCTCTTATTCTTCTCACTTGCTTGGTGAGGTAGATTGTTGATATAACTTGATGACCCTTCACGTACCTAATCATTTCCTTGGCTCTCTTGTAGAGTGTATCCATTGTTTTCAGTGCCATGATGTCCTTGAGGAGCAGATTCAATGCAGGAGCAGCACAGCGAATGGGTGTGATGTGAGGGTAGGACTCCTCCACTTTAGACCAAGCAGCAATCATGTTCACAGCGTTGTCTGTCACCAGTGCAAATACCTTCTGTGGTCCAAGGTCATTGATGACTGCCTTCAGCTCTTCTGCAATGTAGAGACCGGTGTGTCTGTTCTCCCTTGTGTCTGTGCTCTTGTAGAATACTGGTTGAGGGGTGTAGATAATGTAGTTAGTTATTGCTTGCCCACTAACATTTGACTACCCATCAGAGATGATTGCAATACAGTCTGCTTTCTCTATGATTTGCTTGACCTTCACTTGAACTCTGTTGAATTCTGCATCCAGCAATTGAGTAGATAAAGCATGCCTGGTTGGAGGGGTGTATGCTGGGCAAAGAACATTCAGAAATCTCTTCCAATACACATTGCCTGTGAGCATCAGAGGTGAACCAGTTGCATACACAGCTCGAGCAAGACATTCATCAGCATTTCTCTGACTATGTTCCTCCATTGAGTAAAAAAAATATATTCTGATTCCAGGAGGACCATGAGCTGTTGCTATAGATACTGTGTCTGATTCATCATTTTCATCTCAAATTGTCTTTTGTTGCTTGTTGTGAGCGTTGAGGGAACTTTATGCACTTGGCCAGATGATTCTACATCTTTGTTGTGTTCTTCACATACGATTTGGCACCGTTTTTGCAAATGTACACAGCTTTTCCTTCTACATTAGCTGCAGAGAAATGTCTCCACCCATCAGATAGTGCCCGTGGAATTTTCCTGTCAAGATTTGAGTTTTCTTTGTAAAAAAGAAATAACAAATACAATATCCATGTACAGATAAATAGTTAAGCAGTTAGGTTAAACAACTCCTTGTAAGACAAATGTTTTACAATGAAACATGTATGGAAACAGGTGAATTAACACTCCTCAGTTAGCAGGCTAAATGATTTAAACACACTTTGCTGTAGGCTACTATTTACTAGTTATCAAAAAATCATGTCATATTAAATATATTCACCCCACCCAGTAATGTAATCAAAACTTACCAGAAAGCATGTAGTCCTTGGCTCAGACAGTGTAGTAGTGTGGGCTCAATAGCATCTCATTAGTGTGCAAGATCTTGAACATCAGCTGTACATGTGTTGGAAGAATGCATTGTGCATGTGATGGAAGAATGCACTGTGCATGTGATGGAAGAATGCACTGTGCATGAATTGTGAACAGTTCAACAATATGTCACAAGACCTAGAATTGTCAGATGTGTATCCAACAAAAAAAGGTTCACTGTTATAAGCTAACTTGAAAAATTAAATTAAATTTTACCCAAATTCCCAGACTTAACTTCCCATGGAAAATGTCCAGAAAAATGCTGGACATTTACGGGAAAGTTTCCGACCCTTTGCAACCCTAGCCCAGAGTAACAACAAACTCCTTCAGTTTTATTTGAGACGACTGTACAACCATCAAGATTCATTTTCAAATCAGCCAGCAGATTTCTTTGTTTCTTGGGATATAGAACTAACATCTCTGTTTTGTCCAAGTTTAAATGTTTTTTTTTTAAATCCGCCATCCACTTATGTCTGAAACACAGGCTTCCAGGGTAGGCAATTTTGGAGTTTCACCATGTTTCATCAAAGTGTACAGTTTTGTGTGGTCTGCATAGCATT
The DNA here is from genome assembly GCF_029448725.1 of Salvelinus fontinalis. Classification (NCBI taxonomy): domain Eukaryota; kingdom Metazoa; phylum Chordata; class Actinopteri; order Salmoniformes; family Salmonidae; genus Salvelinus; species Salvelinus fontinalis. The sequence goes on along the minus strand of NC_074666.1, from coordinate 1,530,245 downwards.
GAAAGTTGACACTGTGTTTCCGAAGTGGTAGAATATACCGAGTAAAACAATAGCGGTCCTAGAACGGAACCTTGATGAATACTAAAACGTACCATTGATTTCTCACAGGACAAACCATCCACAGAGATTAATTGATACCTTCCCGACAGATAGGATTTAAACCAGGCAAGACTTTTTCCACGTAGGCCAATTACAGATTCCAATCATTCCAAAATAATGTGGTGATTGATGGTGTAAAAAGCGGCACTAAGGTCTAGGAGCACAGGGTGAATGTTAACCTGTTAAACACTAAAACTGCCACAGGCCAACATCCCACTGCCGTTTGCTTTTGTAAATAAAATAAATCAGCCCCCCAAAAAATTGTAATGTCCTGCTCCTTCCCTGACTTTTCCTAAGTGTTTGTATTTTACGCTGCTCAGTCAGAATTTTGAAATTGTATTTAAAGTATTTTAACCAGTTTTTTCACACCTATTCCCAACTTAACCCACTTAGATAATGTTCTGTAGAACGTTGGTACCCAGCCAGGCACCAAGACAATGTGGTGTAGGACGTTGGTACCAAGCCAGGCGCCAAGACAATGTGGTGTAGGACATTGGTGCCCAGCCAGGCTCCAAGACAATGTTCTGTAGGACGTTGGTACCCAGCCAGGCGCCAAGACAATGTGATGTAGGACGTTGGTACCCGGCCAGGCTCCAAGACAATGTGCTGTAGGACGTTGGTACCCAGCCAGGCGCCAAGACAATGTGATGTAGGACGTTGGTACCCGGCCAGGCTCCAAGACAATGTTTTGTAGGATGTTGGTACCCAGCCAGGCTCCAAGACAATGTGGTGTAGGACGTTGGTACCCAGCCAGCCGCCAAGACAATGTTCTGTAGGACGTTGGTACCCAGCCAGACTCCAAGACAATGTTCTGTAGGACGTTGGTACCCAGCCAGCCGCCAAGACAATGTTCTGTAGGACGTTGGTACCCAGCCAGACTCCAAGACAATGTTCTGTAGGACGTTGGTACCCGGCCAGGCTCCAAGACAATGTCCTGTAGGACGTTGGTACCCAGCCAGACTCCAAGACAATGTTCTGTAGGACGTTGGTACCCGGACAGGCTCCAAGACAATGTGCTGTAGGAGGTTGTTACCCAGACAGGCTCCAAGACAATGTGCTGTAGGACGTTGGTACCCAGCCAGGCTCCAAGACAATGTGCTGTAGGAGGTTGTTACCCAGCCAGGCTCCAAGACAATGTGCTGTAGGAGGTTGTTACCCAGACAGGCGCTAATGTGTCTCTCTCCTCATTGAATGAATGACAAATGGATGAATGGGCGATAATTGTGCACATTACTTTACAATTGAATTTAAATGAGGCCTAACTGAATGATAAGGAGGGTGAAGAGGTGGAATTAATTAAGAACGACAATAGTGTAATGATGAGTTTGTTTTATGCCTATTTATCATCGTTGGCACTCATGTTAATAATTTGACCGTTACGATTCTCTTAGACGTTTTACTTTGTAAAAATAAAGAAGCTGTTACAGGACTGTTTTATGTTTACTATAACTCTATTACTAATCAAATGTATTGTAAGGGAAACGAAAACATGCAATAATGCAGAATAATGCAAAACATATCCTTGACTATATCAAAGTTGATGAGCAAGGGGCAACAAACGTTGCCAGTCAGCCTGCACAGCGGCCCATTGAAACTACACCTAAACGACACCCAAACTACACCTAAACTACCCCCAAACTACACCTAAAATAATTTCATATATAATAAGAGTTAGCCTAAAGACTAGATTAAAATGACAAAAATCTGATTAGTGACAATATTATCTGTTGTCAAATTGTGCATGAAGAGATGGGTGCAGCTTGGAATTGACGGACGCAGGTAAGACATTGTGATTTCTTTAAAGTATCAGAAAGAGCATATTCTGTCATTTCTATGAAACTCACCTTTGTCAAATTTACCTTTGTCAAGAAGTGCATATCTATTTCCAAACATAACTTTTTCCAAGAATTCCAGTGTTGTCCCTGCATTCAGTACATGACCACTCCCCTGTCCCTGTATTCAGTACATGACCACTGTACTGTCCCTGCATTCAGTACATGACCACTCTACTGTCCCTGCATTCAGTACATGACCACTGTACTGTCCCTGCATTCAGTACATGACCACTGTACTGTCCCTGCATTCAGTACATGACCACTGTACTGTCCCTGCATTCAGTACATGACCACTGTACTGTCCCTCCATTCAGTACATGACCACTGTACTGTCCCTCCATTCAGTACATGACCACTGTACTGTCCCTGCATTCAGTACATGACCACTGTACTGTCCCTGCATTCAGCACATGACCACTGTACTGTCCCTGCATTCAGTACATGACCACTGTACTGTCCCTGCATTCAGTACATGACCACTGTACTGTCCCTGCATTCAGCACATGACCACTGTACTGTCCCTGCATTCAGTACATGACCACTGTACTGTCCCTGCATTCAGCACATGACCACTGTACTGTCCCTGCATTCAGTACATGACCACTGTACTGTAAAATCACTGAAATCAACATAACGTGAATGGATGTAGTCTAGATACTACCATGTTGTTGTCATGTTGTGTTGCTGCCATGTTGTGTTGCTACCATGTTGTGTTGCTGCCATGTTGTTGTCATGTTGTGTTGCTACCATGTTGTGTTGCTACCATGTTGTGTTGCTACCATGTTGTGTTGCTGCCATGTTGTTGTCATGTTGTGTTGCTACCATGTTGTGTTGCTACCATGTTGTGTTGCTACCATGTTGTGTTGCTACCATGTTGTGTTGCTGCCATGTTGTGTTGCTGCCATGTTGTTGTCATGTTGTGTTGCTGCCATGTTGTTGTCATGTTGTGTTGCTACCATGTTGTGTTGCTACCATGTTGTGTTGCTACCATGTTGTGTTGCTGCCATGTTGTTGTCATGTTGTGTTGCTACCATGTTGTGTTGCTACCATGTTGTGTTGCTACCATGTTGTGTTGCTGCCATGTTGTTGTCATGTTGTGTTGCTACCATGTTGTGTTGCTACCATGTTGTGTTGCTACCATGTTGTGTTGCTACCATGTTGTGTTGCTACCATGTTGTGTTGCTGCCATGTTGTTGTCATGTTGTGTTGCTACCATGTTGTTGTCATGTTCTGTTGCTACCATGTTGTTGTCATGTTGTGTTGCTGCCATGTTGTGTTGTTGTCTTTATGTATTGTTGTGTTGTTGTCTTTATGTATTGTTGTGTTGTTGTCTCTCTATGTATTGTTGTGTTGTTGTCTCTATGTATTGTTGTGTTGTTGTCTCTATGTATTGTTGTGTTGTTGTTGTCTCTTTATGTATTGTTGTGTTGTTGTCTCTCTATGTATTGTTGTGTTGTTGTCTCTTTATGTATTGTTGTGTTGTTGTCTCTATGTATTGTTGTGTTGTTGTCTCTATGTATTGTTGTGTTGTTGTCTCTATGTATTGTTGTGTTGTTGTCTCTCTTTATGTATTGTTGTGTTGTTGTCTCTATGTATTGTTGTGTTGTTGTCTCTATGTATTGTTGTGTTGTTGTCTCTCTTTATGTATTGTTGTGTTGTTGTCTCTCTATGTATTGTTGTGTTGTTGTCTCTTTTTGTATTGTTGTGTTGTTGTCTCTCTATGTATTGTTGTGTTGTTGTCTCTTTTTGTATTGTTGTGTTGTTGTCTCTCTTTATGTATTGTTGTGTTGTTGTCTCTCTATGTATTGTTGTGTTGTTGTCTCTATGTATTGTTGTGTTGTTGTCTCTCTTTATGTATTGTTGTGTTGTTGTCTCTTTATGTATTGTTGTGTTGTTGTCTCTTTATGTATTGTTGTGTTGTTGTTGTCTCTTTATGTATTGTTGTGTTGTTGTCTCTCTTTATGTATTGTTGTGTTGTTGTTGTCTCTTTGTATTGTTGTGTTGTTGTTGTCTCTATGTATTGTTGTGTTGTTGTTGTCTCTATGTATTGTTGTGTTGTTGTTGTCTCTATGTATTGTTGTGTTGTTGTTGTCTCTCTTTATGTATTGTTGTGTTGTTGTTGTCTCTTTATGTATTGTTGTGTTGTTGTTGTCTCTTTATGTATTGTTGTGTTGTTGTTGTCTCTTTATGTATTGTTGTGTTGTTGTCTCTCTTTATGTATTGTTGTGTTGTTGTCTCTATGTATTGTTGTGTTGTTGTCTCTTTGTATTGTTGTGTTGTTGTTGTCTCTCTTTATGTATTGTTGTGTTGTTGTTGTCTCTATGTATTGTTGTGTTGTTGTCTCTCTCTATGTATTGTTGTGTTGTTGTTGTCTCTTTATGTATTGTTGTGTTGTTGTCTCTCTTTATGTATTGTTGTGTTGTCTCTCTATGTGTTGTGTTGTTGTCTCTATGTATTGTTGTGTTGTTGTTGTCTCTTTATGTATTGTTGTGTTGTCTCTCTATGTGTTGTGTTGTTGTCTCTATGTATTGTTGTGTTGTTGTTGTCTCTTTATGTATTGTTGTGTTGTTGTCTCTCTCTTTATGTATTGTTGTGTTGTTGTTGTCTCTTTATGTATTGTTGTGTTGTCTCTCTATGTGTTGTGTTGCTACCATGTTGTGTTGTCTCTCTTGTTGTGATGTGTTTTCTTTTGTCCTATATTTAAAATTTTAAATCGCAGCCTGGGTCCCCGCAGGAGCCCCTTTTGCCTTTTGGTATGCCGTGAATATAAATAAGAATTGGTTCTTAATTGACTTGCCTAGTTAAATAAATGTTAAATGAAAAATAAAATAAATGCTGTGGGAATCCCTCTATTGTGTAACATGACGGTGATTAACATTACCATACAATAGAACAATAGTCTAGGACACCAGCTGCGTGTTGGTAGGAATGGCCTCACGGCTGCTAGCTGGGAACGCTGAGTTCAGACCGAGAGAGTGTGCGTGTGTGCAGGGGCTAAAATCAGGGGGTATTTTTCAGGGCTAATATTGCATGACAGGAGACCAAGGTTCCGTCAAGGTGAATCAGGCCCAGTTTCTTCTCTCCTCTTTCCTCCCCCCCCACCCCCCATCCTAAGGGCCCCGCTGCACTGCCCCCTGGTCCCCCATCCCCCAGTCAGAGAGGAGAGGAGAAGAGGGGAATCTCCTCTCAGACCTCAATCACTATAACCCTAATCTTTAAATGACATGATGATTCCACGTCACCAGATATACCGTCGAATGAAATGGAAATTAGATTAATTTCTGTAGGACACAACCTCTATAATGTGGAATGAACGAGACACCGTGTATAGTGTGTATGAAAGAATTCATTTGCCAATTTAATTAGGTAGATCAAATGTTTAAAAATCCATTATGGCTGTCTCTGTGTGTTTGATAGGGACTGAGAGGTGCTACTGTACCAAGACTGCAGCTTCCTGAGTCCTGAGTGTGTGTGTGTGTGATACCAAGGAGTGTGTGTGTGATAACACGGAGTGTGTGTGTGTGATGATTTCACACCAGTCCGCTGGGTAATCCAATCAGGCTCTCTGTATGGCTAGGACCCACCTCAACTTGTACCCCCCCCCTTCTCTCCTCCCTCTCTCCTCCCTCTCCCCCCTTCCCCTCTCCCTCCCCCTCTCTCCTCCCTCTCTCCTCCCTCTCCCCCGTTCCCCTCTCCCTCCCCCTCTCTCCTCCCTCTCTCCTCCCTCTCCCCCGTTCCCCTCTCCCTCCCCCTCTCTCCTCCCTCTCTCCTCCCTCTCCCCCGTTCCCCTCTCCCTCCCCCTCTCTCCTCCCTCTCTCCTCCCTCTCCCCTCTTCCCCTCTCCCTCCCCCTCTCTCCTCCCTCTCTCCTCCCTCTCCCCCCTTCCCCTCTCCCCCCTTCCCCTCTCCCTCCCCCTCTCTCCTCCCTCTCCCCCCTTCCCCTCTCCCTCCCCCTCTCTCCTCCCTCTCCCCCCTTCCCCTCTCCCTCCCCCTCTCTCCCGCTCCATTAGGAGTCTGCTGTTATAACCTAACACTACGCATCTCTGCTCTACTGTCCTAGTGCTGCACGTCCTCCTCAGGATTACAGAGGCCTTGACTGCATCCCAAATGGCACCAGATTCCCTACAAAGTACACTACTCTTAGTGCTCTGGTCTAAAGTAGTGCACTATATAGGGAATATGGTGCCATAGGGCTCTGGTCTAAAGTAGTGCACTATATAGGGAATAGGGTGCCATAGGGCTCTGGTCTAAAGTAGTGCACTATATAGGGAATAGGGTGCCATAGGGCTCTGGTCTAAAGTAGTGCACTATATAGGGAATAGGGCCCTGGTCTATAGTAGTGCACTATATAGGGAATAGGGCTCTGGTCTATAGTAGTGCACTGTATAGGGAATAGGGTGCCATAGGGCTCTGGTCTAAAGTAGTGCACTATATAGGGAATAAGGTTCCATACGGCTCTGGTCTAAAGTAGTGCACTATATAGGGAACAGGGTGCCATAGGGCTCTGGTCTAAAGTAGTGCACTATATAGGGAATAGGGTGCCATAGGGCTCTGGTCTAAAGTAGTGCACTATATAGGGAATAGGGTGCCATAGGGCTCTGGTCTAAAGTAGTGCACTATATAGGGGATAGGGTGCCATTTGGGGCTTAGACCTAGATGATTGAAGTGTAGCTAAATGTATTTAGCCATGTCATGATCTATGTATCGCTCAGCCATACACCCTCTGAGGATGGATCATGTTAACATCATACATTGTTAAAATGAACTGAGCGAGTTGCTGCCTGGCTGCTTAGCTGGATGAGGCTGCATGGGGCTGGAGTTGAGGCTGGAGATGAGGCTGCATGGGGCTGGAGATGAGGCTGCATGGGGCTGGAGATGAGGCAGTATGGGGCTGGAGATGAGGCAGTATGGGGCTGGAGATGAGGCAGTATGGGGCTGGAGTTGAGGCTGCATGGGGCTGGAGATGAGGCTGCATGGGGCTGGAGATGAGGCAGTATGGGGCTGGAGATGAGGCTGGAGATGAGGCTGCATGGGGCTGGAGTTGAGGCTGGAGATGAGGCTGCATGGGGCTGGAGATGAGGCTGCATGGGGCTGGAGATGAGGCTGCATGGGGCTGGAGATTAGGCTGCATGGGGCTGGAGATGAGGCTGGAGATGAGGCAGTATGGGGCTGGAGATGAGGCAGTATGGGGCTGGAGATGAGGCAGTATGGGGCTGGAGATGAGGCTGCATGGGGCTGGAGATGAGGCTGCATGGGGCTGGAGATGAGGCTGCATGGGGCTGAAGATGAGGCTGCATGGGGCTGGAGATGAGGCTGGAGATGAGGCTGCATGGGGCTGGAGATGAGGCTGGAGATGAGGCTGCATGGGGTTGGAGATGAGGCTGCATGGGGTTGGAGATGAGGCTGCATGGGGCTGGAGATGAGGCTGCATGGGGCTGGAGATGAGGCTGCATGGGGCTGGAGATGAGGCTGGAGATGAGGCAGTATGGGGCTGGAGTTGAGGCTGGAGATGAGGCAGTATGGGGCTGGAGATGAGGCTGCATGGGGCTGGAGATGAGGCTGCATGGAGCTGGAGATGAGGCTACATGGGGTTGAAGATGACGCTGCATGGGGCTGGAGATGAGGCTGGAGATGAGGCTGCATGGGGCTGGAGATGAGGCTACATGGGGCTGAAGATGAGGCTGCATGGGGCTGGAGATGAGGCTGGAGATGAGGCTGCATGGGGCTGGAGATGAGGCTGGAGATGAGGCTACATGGGGCTGAAGATGACGCTGCATGGGGCTGGAGATGAGGCTACATGGGGCTGAAGATGACGCTGCATGGGGCTGGAGATGAGGCTGCATGGGGCTGGAGATTAGGCTGCATGGGGCTGGAGATTAGGCTGCATGGGGCTGGAGATGAGGCTGGAGATGAGGCTGCATGGGGCTGGAGATGAGGCTGGAGATGAGGCTGGAGATGAGGCTGGAGAGGAGGCAGTATGAGGCTGGAGATGAGGCAGTATGGGGCTGGAGATGAGGCTGCATGGGGCTTTAGATGAGGCTGTTTGGGGCTGGAGATGAGGCTGCATGGGTCTGAAGATGAGGCTGCATGGGGCTGGAGATGAGGCTGGAGATGAGGCTGCATGGGGCTGGAGATGAGGCTGGAGATGAGGCTGCATGGGGTTGGAGATGAGGCTGCATGGGGTTGGAGATGAGGCTGGAGATGAGGCAGTATGGGGCTGGAGTTGAGGCTGGAGATGAGGCTGCATGGGGCTGGAGATGAGGCTGCATGGGGCTGGAGATGAGGCTGCATGGGGTTGGAGATGAGGCTGCATGGGGCTGGAGATGAGGCTGGAGATGAGGCTGCATGGGGCTGGAGATGAGGCTGGAGATGAGGCTGCATGGGGCTGGAAATTAGGTTGCATGGGGCTGGAGATGAGGCTGGAGATGAGGCTGCATGGGGCTGGAGATTAGGTTGCATGGGGCTGGAGATGAGGCTGGAGATGAGGCTGCATGGGGCTGGAGATGAGGCTGCATGGGGCTGGAGATTAGGCTGCATGGGGCTGGAGATGAGGCTGCATGGGGCTGAAGATGAGGCTGCATGGGGCTGGAGATGAGGCTGCATGGGGCTGGAGATGAGGCTGCATGGGGCTGGAGATGAGGCTGGAGATGAGGCAGTATGGGGCTGGAGATGAGGCTGCATGGGGCTGGAGATTAGGTTGCATGGGGCTGGAGATGAGGCTGGAGATGAGGCTGCATGGGGCTGGAGATGAGGCTGCATGGGGCTGGAGATTAGGCTGCATGGGGCTGGAGATGAGGCTGCATGGGGCTGAAGATGAGGCTGCATGGGGCTGGAGATGAGGCTGCATGGGGCTGGAGATGAGGCTGCATGGGGCTGGAGATGAGGCTGGAGATGAGGCAGTATGGGGCTGGAGATGAGGCTGCATGGGGCTGGAGATGAGGCTGCATGGGGCTGGAGATTAGGCTGCATGGGGCTGGAGATGAGGCTGCATGGGGCTGGAGATGAGGCTGCATGGGGCTGGAGATGAGGCAGTATGGGGCTGGAGATGAGGCTGCATGGGGCTGGAGATGAGGCTGCATGGGGCTGGAGATGAGGCTGCATGGGGCTGGAGATGAGGCTGCATGGGGCTGGAGATGAGGCTGCATGGGGCTGGAGATGAGAATACACGGGGCTGGAGATGAGAATACACGGGGCTGGAGATGAGAATACACGGGGCTGGAGATGAGAATACACGGGGCTGGAGATGAGAATACATGGGGCTGGAGATGAGAATACATGGGGCTGGAGATGAGAATACATGGGGCTGGAGATGAGAATACATGGGGCTGGAGATGAGAATACATGGGGCTGGAGATGAGAATACATGGGGCCGGAGATGAGAATACACGGGTCTGGAGATGAGAATACACGGGTCTGGAGATGAGAATACACGGTGCTGGAGATGAGAATACATGGGGCTGGATATGAGAATAGATGGGGCGGAGGCTCTCTTGTGTTACACTGATCTCACTCACTCTCAGTTGTTGACAGTTGACTCGCACTCAGTTGTTGACAGTTGACTCACTCTCTGTTGTTGACAGTTGGCTCACTCTCAGTTGTTGACAGTTGACTCACTCTCGGTTGTTGACAGTTGACTCACTCTCAGTTGCTGACAGTTGACTCACACTCAGTTGCTGACAGTTGACTCACACTGGTTTGTTGACAGTTGACTCACTCTCAGTTGTTGACAGTTGACTCACTCTCAGTTTTTGACAGTTGACTCACTCTCAGTTGTTGACAGTTGGCTCACTCTCGGTTGTTGACAGTTGACTCACTCTCGGTTGCTGACAGTTGACTCACTCTCTGTTGTTGACAGTTGACTCACTCTCAGTTGTTGACAGTTGACTCACTCTCGGTTGTTGACAGTTGACTCACACTCGGTTGTTGACAGTTGACTCACTCTCGTTTTGTTGACAGTTGACTCACTCTCGGTTGTTGACAGTTGACTCACTCTCAGTTGTTGACAGTTGACTCACTCTCAGTTGCTGACAGTTGACTCACACTGGTTTGTTGACAGTTGACTCACTCTCAGTTGTTGACAGTTGACTCACTCTCGGTTGTTGACAGTTGATTCACTCTCGGTTGTTGACAATTGACTCACTCTCGGTTGTTGACAGTTGACTCACTCTCGGTTGTTGACAGTTGACTCACTCTCGGTTGTTGACAGTTGACTCACTCTCGGTTGTTGACAGTTGACTCACTCTCGGTTGTTGACAGTTGACTCACTCTCGGTTGTTGACAGTTGACTCACTCTCGGTTGTTGACAGTTGACTCACACTCAGGCGTTGACAGTTGACTCACACTCAGGCGTTGACAGTTGACTCACTCTCAGTTGTTGACAGTTGACTCACTCTCAGTTGTTGACAGTTGACTCACTCTCAGTTGTTGACAGTTGACTTACTCTCAGTTGTTGACAGTTGACTCACTCTCAGTTGTTGACAGTTGACTCACTCTCAGTTGTTGACAGTTGACTCACTCTCAGTTGTTGACAGTTGACTCACTCTCAGTTGTTGACAGTTGACTCACTCTCGGTTGTTGACAGTTGACTCACTCTCAGTTGTTGACAGTTGACTCACTCTCAGTTGTTGACAGTTGACTCACTCTCAGTTGTTGACAGTTGACTCACTCTCGGTTGTTGACAGTTGACTCACTCTCAGTTGTTGACAGTTGACTCACTCTCAGTTGTTGACAGTTGACTCACTCTCGGTTGTTGACAGTTGACTCACACTCAGGCATTGTTTTGAAGAACAAGTTGCCTACACAGTCATATAACAGAACTTCAGAATGTAATATTTGTTTCATAACATTTGCAAACAGCTTGTCTTATCGGATATTTCTATGAACATTTCAATAAAAACACAGCTGTGTTTGAATACAATCCAGGCCGAGATTGTATAATAGAGTCACCTTAGATTAAACTGAGTGTGATATGTGACAATATTATCAATTGTGAAATTGTACATGATGAGATGGGAACACAAACTACTTGGATCAACAACCTTGTTACTGTCTAACTACCAGCCTCTGTCTATATTACCCAGTGTGCTGGCCTCCCAGCTTCCCTTTCCTCCCATCCTCCCATTCTACCATCCTCCCATTCTACCATTCTCCCTTCCTTCCATCCTCCCAGTCTCCCATCCTCTCAGCCTTCCATTCTCCCATACTCCCTTCCTCCCATCCTCCCATTCTACCATACTCTCTTCCTCCCATTCTACCATCCTCCCATTCTACCATTCTCCCTTCCTCCCATACTCCCTTCCTCCCATCCTCCCATTCTACCATACTCTCTTCCTCCCATTCTACCATCCTCCCATTCTACCATACTCTCTTCCTCCCATTCTACCATCCTCCCATTCTACCATACTCCCTTCCTCCCATCCTCCCATTCTACCATACTCCCTTCCTCCCATCCTCCCATTCTACCATACTCTCTTCCTCCCATTCTACCATCCTCCCATTCTACCATACTCCCTTCCTCCCATCCTCCCATTCTACCATACTCTCTTCCTCCCATCCTCCCATCCTCCCATTCTACCATACTCCCTTCCTCCCATCCTCCCATTCTACCATACTCCCTTCCTCCCATCCTCCCATTCTACCATACTCTCTTCCTCCCATTCTACCATCCTCCCATTCTACCATACTCCCTTCCTCCCATCCTCCCATTCTACCATACTCTCTTCCTCCCATCCTCCCATCCTCCCATTCTACCATACTCCCTTCCTCCCATCCTCCCATTCTACCATACTCCCTTCCTCCCATCCACCCATTCTACCATACTCTCTTCCTCCCATTCTCCCATCCTCCCATTCTACCATACTCTCTTCCTCCCATTCTACCATCCTCCCATTCTACCATACTCCCTTCCTCCCATCCTCCCATTCTACCATACTCCCTTCCTCCCATCCTCCCATTCTACCATACTCCCTTCCTCCCATCCTCCCATTCTACCATACTCCCTTCCTCCCATCCTCCCATTCTACCATACTCCCTTCCTCCCATCCTCCCATTCTACCATACTCCCTTCCTCCCATCCTCCCATTCTACCATACTCCCTTCCTCCCATCCTCCCATTCTACCATACTCCCTTCCTCCCATTCTACCATCCTCCCATTCTACCATACTCCCATCCTCCCATCCTCCCATTCTACCATACTCCCTTCCTCCCATTCTACCATCCTCCCATTCTACCATACTCCCATCCTCCCATCCTCCCATTCTACCATACTCTCTTCCTTCCATCCTCCCTTCCTCCCATTCTACCATACTCCCTTCCTCCCATCCTCCCATTCTACCATACTCCCTTCCTCCCATCCTCCCATTCTACCATACTCCCTTCCTCCCATTCTACCATCCTCCCATTCTACCATACTCCCATCCTCCCATCCTCCCATTCTACCATACTCCCTTCCTCCCATTCTACCATCCTCCCATTCTACCATACTCCCATCCTCCCATCCTCCCATTCTACCATACTCTCTTCCTTCCATCCTCCCTTCCTCCCATTCTACCATACTCCCTTCCTCCCATCCTCCCATTCTACCATACTCCCTTCCTCCCATCCTCCCATTCTACCATACTCTCTTCCTCCCATTCTACCATCCTCCCATTCTACCATACTCCCTTCCTCCCATCCTCCCATTCTACCATACTCCCTTCCTCCCATCCTCCCATTCTACCATACTCCCTTCCTCCCATCCTCCCATTCTACCATACTCTCTTCCTCCCAGTCTCCCATCCTCCCATTCTACAATACTCTCTTCCTCCCATCCTCCCAGTCTCCCATCCTCTCAGCCTTCCATTATCCCATCCTCCCATTCTACAATACTCCCTTCCTCCCATCCTCCCAGTCTCCCATCCTCCCAGTCTCCCATCCTCCCAATCCAGAGTAGAGACAGAGAGGTGAAGATAAGAGCCCATTTCCATTACCAGAGGCTTGTTTGAGGTTTTTGAGGAGTGACATGTGAGTCACTGTCTGCATACCAAATGTCAGCCTATTCCCTATACAGTGCACTACTTTAGACCAGAGCCCTATCAAAAGTAGTGCACTATATAGGATATAGGGTTCCGTTTGGGACACACAGTCGTCTGTTCACGGTGGGTGTCAGGGCAGCAATGCAGCAGGCAGGTTAATGGTATTGCGAGGTCAGAGACTGTGGTAGATTAACCCTGTGATTTGGAGAGGGAGGGGGGGGGCTCTTGTAGCAGGAGTAGAGGCTAGCCCTGACAGAAGATCCGCACATCGTCACAGGGCCATGCGGGGGTCACTCAGAAGAGGATGGGTGCATCACAAATGGCACCCCTTTCACCCATTTGAGCTCAAGTCAAAAGCAGTGCACTAGAAATAGGGTTGTAATTTGGGACGGTGAGACAAGGTCAGTTAGGCCAGTCAATAGACAATGTGAGAGGGGAGTAGCAGGGTTTATGTGAAATGGAATCGTGGATTCTATAGATCATTGTCAGTTTTTGCTGTATTGTTGAGGTAAAACGTAGAAAGTTATTTGGAAATTTTTCAGTACACGAAATACTATAATGATGCCTGCATGGCCCAGAGGAATAAGCAATGCAATGTCGCCATGTTATCTGTATTTATTATGGATCCCCAGTAGTTCCTGCCAAGGCAGCAGCTACTCTTCCTGGGGTTTATTATGGATCCCCATTAGTTCCTGCCAAGGCAGCAGCTACTCTTCCTGGGGTTTATTATGGATCCCCATTAGTTCCTGCCAAGGCAGCAGCTACTCTTCCTGGGGTTTGTTATGGATCCCCGTTAGTTCCTGCCAAGGCAGCAGCTACTCTTCCTGGGGTTTATTATGGATCCCCATTAGTTCCTGCCAAGGCAGCAGCTACTCTTCCTGGGGTTTATTATGGATCCCCATTAGTTCCTGCCAAGGCAGCAGCTACTCTTCCTGGGGTTTATTATGGATCCCCATTAGTTCCTGCCAAGGCAGCAGCTACTCTTCCTGGGGTACAGCAAAATTAAGGCAGATTTGCCCGATCAAGGAGAGGTACTGACTTCAGAGGAAGTCGTGACAAGCTGCTGCCTTGACAGGAACTAATTAATTACTTGTGAATTTTGTATTATCACTTGTGAATGATGTATTATCACTTGTGAATGATGTGCAGTAAGGCAACTTTTTCAAATAATTTCCGCACACCTCATGGAGCCTAGCCCATAGTCCTATATGTTTTAATAAGGTTAGTATCACACCTCATGTAGCCCAGCCCATAGTCCTATATGTTTTAATAAGGTTAGTATCACACCTCATGTAGCCCATAGTCCTATATGTTTTAATAAGGTTAGTATCACACCTCATGTAGCCTAGCCCATAGTCCTATATGTTTTAATAAGGTTAGTATCACACCTCATGTAGCCCAGCCCATAGTCCTATATGTATTAATAAGGTTAGTATCACACCTCATGTAGCCTAGCCCATAGTCCTATATGTTTTAATAAGGTTAGTATCACACCTCATGTAGCCCATAGTCCTATATGTTTTAATAAGGTTAGTATCACACCTCATGTAGCCCAGCCCATAGTCCTATATGTTTTAATAAGGTTAGTATCACACCTCATGTAGCCCAGCCCATAGTCCTATATGTTTTAATAAGGTTAGTATCACACCTCATGTAGCCTAGCCCATAGTCCTATATGTTTTAATAAGGTTAGTATCACACCTCATGTAGCCTAGCCCATAGTCCTATATGTTTTGATAAGGTTAGTATCACACCTCATGTAGCCTAGTCCACAGTCCCATATGTTTTAATAAGGTTAGTATCACACCTCATGTAGCCCAGCCCATAGTCCTATATGTTTTAATAAGGTTAGTATCACACCTCATGTAGCCCATAGTCCTATATGTTTTAATAAGGTTAGTATCACACCTCATGTAGCCTAGTCCACAGTCCCATATGTTTTAATAAGGTTAGTATCACACCTCATGTAGCCCAGCCCATAGTCCTATATGTTTTAATAAGGTTAGTATCACACCTCATGTAGCCTAGTCCACAGTCCCATATGTTTTGATAAGGTTTATTTCACAACTAAAGTGGCCAAATAACTTCTTAAAATGAAGAACATTAATCTGCTTTATAAAGGGGTGTAAAGACTAACTGGCATACATACGCAGCGTGTGAGTTTCAAGTGTGGGGAAGATAATTTTCACCATATAAATTCACCTGTAGAACAAAAGCATTACATGCATAATTGCATTTGCGGTCACTCTTGAGGATGGTGTTTTCTCGCTAATGAATTGCATTTAGGGATCATTCACACTCATAGCCTACTGCTGTTTGTTCATTGTTGCTCTTTATAATGTGAAGAAATTGTCCAATAGTTTATCAACATTTTAAACTTAACATTCAGATCTGTTGCATCAGCCTCATTGCTTTAATTAGTATTTTTTAATGCTAGTGGTTGAGTTAATTTAGGATCTATCGCGGACTATTTTTTGAATATTTATTTTTCACACAGAATAGAATAGATCAACTTTTGTACTATTGGGGATAGTAGATTTACATAACTATCTGTCTATCTGACAGTCACACAGTGCTATCTATCTGACAGTCACACAGTGCTATCTATCTGACAGTCACACAGTGCTATCTATCTGACAGTCACACAGTGCTATGTATCTATAACTGATAGATATTTATAGTTATAGTTATACTACCAATAACTACTGCCTGAGTTATACTACCAATAACTACTGGTGCCTGAGTTATACTACCAATAACTACTGGTGCCTGAGTGATACTACCAATAACTACTGGTGCCTGAGTTATACTACCAATAACTACTGGTGTTTGAGTTATACTACCAATAACTACTGGTGCCTGAGTTATACTACCAATAACTACTGGTGTCTGAGTTATACTACCAATAACTACTGGTGCCTGAGTTATACTACCAATAACTACTGGTGTCTGAGTTATACTACCAATAACTACTGGTGTCTGAGTTATACTACCAATAACTACTGGTGCCTGAGTTATACTACCAATAACTACTGGTGCCTGAGTTATACTACCAATAACTACTGGTGTCTGAGTTATACTACCAATAACTACTGCCTGAGTTATACTACCAATAACTACTGGTGTCTGAGTTATACCACCAATAACTACTGGTGCCTGAGTTATACTACCAATAACTACTGGTGCCTGAGTTAAACTACCAATAACTACTGGTGCCTGAGTTATACTACCAATAACTACTGGTGCCTGAGTTATACTACCAATAACTACTGGTGCCTGAGTTATACTACCAATAACTACTGGTGCCTGAGTTATACTACCAATAACTACTGGTGCCTGAGTTATACTACCAATAACTACTGGTGCCTGAGTTATACTACCAATAACTACTGATGTCTGAGTTATACTACCAATAACTACTGGTGCCTGAGTTATACTACCAATAACTACTGCCTGAGTTATACTACCAATAACTACTGGTGCCTGAGTTATACTACCAATAACTACTGGTGCCTGAGTTATACTACCAATAACTACTGGTGCCTGAGTTATACTACCAATAACTACTGGTGCCTGAGTTATACTACCAATAACTACTGCCTGAGTTATACTACCAATAACTACTGGTGCCTGAGTTATACTACCAATAACTACTGGTGCCTGAGTTATACTACCAATAACTACTGGTGCCTGAGTTATACTACCAATAACTACTGGTGCCTGAGTTATACTACCAATAACTACTGGTGCCTGAGTTATACTACCAATAACTCCTGGTGCCTGAGTTATACTACCAATAACTACTGGTGCCTGAGTTATACTACCAATAACTACTGGTGCCTGAGTTATACTACCAATAACTACTGGTGCCTGAGTTATACTACCAATAACTACTGGTGTCTGAGTTATACTACCAATTACTACTGGTGCCTGAGTTATACTACCAATAACTACTGGTGTCTGAGTTATACTACCAATAACTACTGGTGCCTGAGTTATACTACCAATAACTACTGGTGCCTGAGTTATACTACCAATAACTACTGGTGTCTGAGTTATACTACCAATAACTACTGGTGCCTGAGTTATACTACCAATAACTACTGGTGTCTGAGTTATACTACCAATAACTACTGGTGTCTGAGTTATACTACCAATAACTACTGGTGCCTGAGTTATACTACCAATAACTACTGGTGCCTGAGTTATACTACCAATAACTACTGGTGCCTGAGTTATACTACCAATAACTACTGGTGTCTGAGTTATACTACCAATAACTACTGGTGTCTGAGTTATACTACCAATAACTACTGGTGCCTGAGTTATACTACCAATAACTACTGGTGCCTGAGTTATACTACCAATAACTACTGGTGTCTGAGTTATACTACCAATAACTACTGCCTGAGTTATACTACCAATAACTACTGGTGTCTGAGTTATACTACCAATAACTACTGGTGCCTGAGTTATACTACCAATAACTACTGGTGCTTGAGTTAAACTACCAATAACTACTGGTGCCTGAGTTATACTACCAATAACTACTGCCTGAGTTATACTACCAATAACTACTGGTGCCTGAGTTATACTACCAATAACTACTGGTGCCTGAGTTAAACTACCAATAACTACTGGTGCCTGAGTTATACTACCAATAACTACTGGTGCCTGAGTTATACTACCAATAACTACTGGTGCCTGAGTTATACTACCAATAACTACTGGTGCCTGAGTTATACTACCAATAACTACTGGTGCCTGAGTTATACTACCAATAACTACTGGTGCCTGAGTTATACTACCAATAACTACTGGTGCCTGAGTTATACTACCAATAACTACTGGTGCCTGAGTTATACTACCAATAACTACTGGTGCCTGAGTTATACTACCAATAACTACTGGTGTCTGAGTTATACTACCAATAACTACTGGTGTCTGAGTTATACTACCAATAACTACTGGTGCCTGAGTTATACTACCAATAACTACTGGTGTCTGAGTTATACTACCAATAACTACTGGTGCCTGAGTTATACTACCAATAACTACTGGTGCCTGAGTTATACTACCAATAACTACTGGTGTCTGAGTTATACTACCAATAACTACTGGTGCCTGAGTTATACTACCAATAACTACTGGTGTCTGAGTTATACTACCAATAACTACTGGTGTCTGAGTTATACTACCAATAACTACTGGTGCCTGAGTTATACTACCAATAACTACTGGTGCCTGAGTTATACTACCAATAACTACTGGTGTCTGAGTTATACTACCAATAACTACTGCCTGAGTTATACTACCAATAACTACTGGTGTCTGAGTTATACTACCAATAACTACTGGTGCCTGAGTTATACTACCAATAACTACTGGTGCCTGAGTTATACTACCAATAACTACTGGTGCCTGAGTTATACTACTAATAACTACTGATGTCTGAGTTATACTACCAATAACTACTGGTGCCTGAGTTATACTACCAATAACTACTGGTGCCTGAGTTATACTACCAATAACTACTGGTGCCTGAGTTATACTACCAATAACTACTGGTGCCTGAGTTATACTACCAATAACTACTGGTGCCTGAGTTATACTACCAATAACTACTGGTGCCTGAGTTATACTACCAATAACTACTGCCTGAGTTATACTACCAATAACTACTGGTGCCTGAGTTATACTACCAATAACTACTGGTGCCTGAGTTATACTACCAATAACTACTGGTGCCTGAGTTATACTACCAATAACTACTGCCTGAGTTATACTACCAATAACTACTGGTGTCTGAGTTATACTACCAATAACTACTGGTGCCTGAGTTATACTACCAATAACTACTGGTGTCTGAGTTATACTACCAATAACTACTGGTGTCTGAGTTATACTACCAATAACTACTGCCTGAGTTATACTACCAATAACTACTGGTGTCTGAGTTATACTACCAATAACTACTGGTGCCTGAGTTATACTACCAATAACTACTGGTGCCTGAGTTAAACTACCAATAACTACTGGTGCCTGAGTTATACTACCAATAACTACTGGTGCCTGAGTTATACTACCAATAACTACTGGTGCCTGAGTTATACTACCAATAACTACTGGTGTCTGAGTTATACTACCAATAACTACTGCCTGAGTTATACTACCAATAACTACTGGTGTCTGAGTTATACTACCAATAACTACTGGTGCCTGAGTTATACTACCAATAACTACTGGTGCCTGAGTTAAACTACCAATAACTACTGGTGCCTGAGTTATACTACCAATAACTACTGGTGCCTGAGTTATACTACCAATAACTACTGGTGCCTGAGTTATACTACCAATAACTACTGGTGCCTGAGTTATACTACCAATAACTACTGGTGCCTGAGTTATACTACCAATAACTACTGGTGCCTGAGTTATACTACTAATAACTACTGATGTCTGAGTTATACTACCAATAACTACTGGTGCCTGAGTTATACTACCAATAACTACTGGTGCCTGAGTTATACTACCAATAACTACTGGTGCCTGAGTTATACTACCAATAACTACTGGTGCCTGAGTTATACTACCAATAACTACTGGTGCCTGAGTTATACTACCAATAACTACTGCCTGAGTTATACTACCAATAACTACTGGTGCCTGAGTTATACTACCAATAACTACTGGTGCCTGAGTTATACTACCAATAACTACTGGTGCCTGAGTTATACTACCAATAACTACTGGTGCCTGAGTTATACTACCAATAACTACTGGTGCCTGAGTTATACTACCAATAACTACTGGTGCCTGAGTTATACTACCAATAACTACTGGTGCCTGAGTTATACTACCAATAACTACTGGTGCCTGAGTTATACTACCAATAACTACTGGTGCCTGAGTTATACTACTAATAACTACTGATGTCTGAGTTATACTACCAATAACTACTGGTGCCTGAGTTATACTACCAATAACTACTGGTGCCTGAGTTATACTACCAATAACTACTGGTGCCTGAGTTATACTACCAATAACTACTGGTGCCTGAGTTATACTACCAATAACTACTGGTGCCTGAGTTATACTACCAATAACTACTGGTGCCTGAGTTATACTACCAATAACTACTGCCTGAGTTATACTACCAATAACTACTGGTGCCTGAGTTATACTACCAATAACTACTGGTGCCTGAGTTATACTACCAATAACTACTGGTGCCTGAGTTATACTACCAATAACTACTGCCTGAGTTATACTACCAATAACTACTGGTTTCTGAGTTATACTACCAATAACTACTGGTGTCTGAGTTATACTACCAATAACTACTGGTGTCTGAGTTATACTACCAATAACTACTGCCTGAGTTATACTACCAATAACTACTGGTGCCTGAGTTATACTACCAATATCTACTGGTGCCTGAGTTATACTACCAATAACTACTGGTGCCTGAGTTATACTACCAATAACTACTGGTGCCTGAGTTATACTACCAATAACTACTACTGCCTGAGTTATACTACCAATAACTACTGCCTGAGTTATACTACCAATAACTACTGGTGTCTGAGTTATACTACCAATAACTACTGGTGCCTGAGTTATACTACCAATAACTACTGGTGCCTGAGTTATACTACCAATAATTACTGGTGCCTGAGTTATACTACCAATAACTACTGGTGCCTGAGTTATACTACCAATAACTACTGGTGCCTGAGTTATACTACCAATAACTACTGGTGCCTGAGTTATACTACCAATAACTACTGGTGCCTGAGTTATACTACCAATAACTACTGCCTGAGTTATACTACCAATAACTACTGGTGCCTGAGTTATACTACCAATAACTACTGGTGTCTGAGTTATACTACCAATAACTACTGGTGCCTGAGTTATACTACCAATAACTACTGGTGCCTGAGTTATACTACCAATAACTACTGGTGCCTGAGTTATGCTACCAATAACTACTGGTGCCTGAGTTATACTACCAATAACTACTGGTGTCTGAGTTATACTACCAATAACTACTGGTGCCTGAGTTATACTACCAATAACTACTGGTGCCTGAGTTATACTACCAATATCTACTGGTGCCTGAGTTATACTACCAATAACTACTGGTGCCTGAGTTATACTACCAATAACTACTGGTGCCTGAGTTATACTACCAATAACTACTACTGCCTGAGTTATACTACCAATAACTACTGGTGCCTGAGTTATACTACCAATAACTACTGGTGCCTGAGTTATACTACCAATAACTACTACTGCCTGAATTATACTACCAATAACTACTGGTGCCTGAATTATACTACCAATAACTACTGGTGTCTGAGTTATACTACCAATAACTACTGGTGCCTGAGTTATACTACCAATAACTACTGGTGCCTGAATTATACTACCAATAACTACTGGTGCCTGAGTTATACTACCAATAACTACTGGTGCCTGAGTTATACTACCAATAACTACTGGTGCCTGAGTTATACTACCAATAACTACTGGTGCCTGAGTTATACTACCAATAACTACTGGTGCCTGAGTTATACTACCAATAACTACTGCCTGAGTTATACTACCAATAACTACTGGTGCCTGAGTTATACTACCAATAACTACTGGTGTCTGAGTTATACTACCAATAACTACTGGTGCCTGAGTTATACTACCAATAACTACTGGTGCCTGAGTTATACTACCAATAACTACTGGTGCCTGAGTTATACTACCAATAACTACTGGTGCCTGAGTTATACTACCAATACCTACTGGTGTCTGAGTTATACTACCAATAACTACTGGTGCCTGAGTTATACTACCAATAACTACTGGTGTCTGAGTTATACTACCAATAACTACTGGTGCCTGAGTTATACTACCAATAACTACTGGTGCCTGAGTTATACTACCAATAACTACTGGAGCCTTGAGTTAGAAACCACATTCTAGATGTAGGGATTGCATTGACAAAATATATCGCTCACTAAAAGTACGAACCTGAACAAAATGTCAGTAATGTCTGACAAATTGAAACATCTCTCATCTTTAGTGTGCAGGGTAGATCTAACCACCTACTCCTCTCTCCCCTCTCTACAGGGTGAAAAGCAGGTTTATTCTGGTCTGTGCTGCATTAAATGTCCTCGTATCAGCTTCACTAGAGTCCAGTCTAACCCCCCTCTCCTCTCCTCATCTCTCTCCCGTCTCCAGTCTGCAGAGCGGGTTTCTTCCGATCGGTGCTTCAGACCCCTGCCTGCAGTAAATGTCCTCCTCACAGCTTCACCAGAGTCCAGGGTTCCGTAGCCTGTACCTGTGAGGAGGGATACTACAGGAGAAACAGTGACCCGCCCAACATGGCCTGTACACGTATGTGCTACGCCTCACTTATGCCTCATCATTCATTGCATACTATGCTGCTACATACTATCTACATACCGTACAACTCCTCCAATATCTGCCTGTTCCTTTTAAATAGAAACGGGTAACGGCACATATTTCAGAAAATAAAACAGCTCTTTCAAGTAAATGCAGATTCTAAATGAATTGTTTTCGAGCCTAGCATGAATTACCATGAATTGTTTACAAGGTTTAATATTTGATTTGTTACATTAAATAATTCCGTAATGACTCGAAGGAAGGATGGCAAGCATCTGTTTCTGTCGACAGTAAGAAACTGCTTGCCATTGGCTGCTAACTAGCTGAGCTGCTAACTAGCTGAGCTGCTAACTGTCTGAGCTGCTAACTAGCTGAGAACTGCTAGCTAACAGGCAAGCACAAAAACATAATATTAATTATTATTATTATTATTATTATTATTGTTATTATTTATTTTCCATACATAGTGGTAGTATACCACTCCATACATTAATATTACAGTAGTTATCAGTAATATACCACTCCATACATTAATACTGCAGTAGTTATCAGTAGTATACCGCTACATACATTAATACTGCAGTAGTTATCGGTAGTATACCAATCCATACATTTATACTACATTGGTTATTGGTAGTATACCACTCCATACATTAATACTGCAGTAGTTATCGGTAGTATACCACTCCATACATGAGCACCAGAGTAGTTATCGGTAGGAGGGACTCAGACCTTCGTAACAAAGCCTGCACATGTAAATACAACACTTCCATTTACACAAACGGGTCATTCCACGAAAAGAGTGCCCTTTAAAAGTTTAAGTAGAAATTGTTTTTGCATTTTAACATGTCCCTCCGTCAACCCTGTGTCACTTTTCGGAAGATTTAAACCCACTTAATCCCAAAATGTATTCAAGTTTCACCATCATTGTAAAAGCCTAGTTATTTTTGTTGCTTTAAAAAAGTTCTGAATATTATTATTGTTTCATTTGATTAGAGATTCACCTACAGAACCAGTCAAAAGTTTGGACTCACCTACTCATTCCAAGGTTTTACTTTATTTTTACTATTTTCTACATTGTAGAACAATAGGAAAGACATCAAAACGATGAAATAACACACATGGAATGATCTACAGTGCCTTGCAAAAGTGTTCATCCACCTTGGTGCTTTTCCTATTTTGTTGCATTACAACCTGTAATTTAAATGGATTTTTATTTGGATTTCATGTATTTTATTTAATACTTTTTTTTCACCTTTATTTAACCGGGTAGACCGGTTGAGAACAAGTTCTCATTTTACAACTGCGACCTGGCCAAGATAAAGCAAAGCAGCGCGACAAATAAACAACACACAGTTACACATGGAATAAACAAAAGTACAGTCAATAACACAATAGAAAAATTTGAATTCAGTGTGTGCAAATGGACATACTGTAATGTAACGGACATACACAAAATAGTCCAAATTGGTGAACTGAAATGAAAAAAATACTTAAAAAAAAAAAAAATGAAAACAGAAAAGTGGTGTTTGCATATGTATTCACCCCCTTTGCTATGAAGCCCCTAAATAAGATCTGGTGCAACCAATTACCTTCACAAGTCACATAATTAGTTAAATATAGTCCACCTGTGTGCAATCTAAGTGTCACATGATCTCAGTATCTATACAGACCTGTTCTGAAAGGCCCCAGAGTCTGTAACACCACTAAGCAAGGGGCACCATGAAGACCAAGGAGCTCTCCAAACAGGTCAGGGACAAAGTTGTGGAGGAGTACAGATCAGGGTTGGGTTATAAAAAAATATCAAACTTTGAACATCCCACAGACCACCATGAAATCCATTATTAAAAAATGGAAAGAATATGGTACCAGATATGCGCTATGTCTGGCTCAAACCCAACATCTCTCATCACCCCGAGAAAACCATGCCCACAGTATGGTGGTGGCAGCAGCATGCTGTGGGGATGTTTTTCATCGGCAGGGACTGGGAAACTGGTCAGAATTGAGGGAATGATGGATGGCGCTAAATACAGGGAAATTCTTGAGGGAAATCTGTTTCAGTCTTCCAGAGATTTGAGACTGGGACGGAGGTTCACCTTCCAGCAGGACAATGACCCTAAGCATACTGCTAAAGCAACACTCGAGTGGTTTAAGGGTAAACGTTTAAATGTCTTGGAATGGCCAAGTCAAAGCCCAGACCTCAATCCAGTGGAGAATCTGTGGTATGACTTAAAGATAGCTGTACACCAGCGGAACCCATCCAACTTGAAGGAGCTGGAGCAGTTTTGCCTTGAAGAATGGGCAAAAATCCCAGTGGCTAGATGTGCCAAGCTTATAGAGACATACCCCAAGAGACTTGCAGCTGTAATTCCTGCAAAAGGTGGCTCTACAAAGTATTGACTTTGGGGGGGTGAATAGTAATGCACGCTCAAGTTTTCTGTTTCTTTTGTCTTCTTTCTTGTTTGTTTCACAATCCAAAATATTTTGCATCTTTAAAGTGGTAGGCATGTTATAAAAATCAAATGATTCAAACCACTTAAAAATCTATTTTAATTCCAGGTTGTAAGGCAAGAAAATAGGTAAAAAACCAAGGGGGGTGAATACTTTCACAAGCCACTGTAAAACCATAACTAGAACTTTGTGGGAACCTCTTCTGGGTAAATATTGTTGTAATTAACCTCATTGAGATGGCAATGAAGTTGAACTTGTTCTTTATGACAGAATAATAAAATAAAAATGCCCCCCCCCCCCCCCCCCCCCCCCCCCCCCCCCCCATTTTTTTTTTATCAAGTTACACTTTTTAAAAGTCACCGAATTGGTGAAACAACCCAACAACACCTCTACATAGTGGAGTGTTTTATGGAATGAGAGTGGATGTTATTGTGCCTACGGGACCTCTAATCTTCTAGCAATATGTTATAGTTTCAGAGGAATAACACATTATGTTATTGTTCCTACAGGACCGCCTTCTGCTCCTCGTAACGCCATTTCCAACGTAAACGAGACGTCGGTCTTCCTGGAATGGGCGGTTCCCGAGGAGACTGGCGGCAGGAAGGATGTCAGCTATAACATCCTGTGTCGTAAGATCAGCGTTGACAGCAGACACTATGAGGAGTGTGACAGCACGGTGCGGTTCCTGCCCCAACGTAACAGTCTCAGGAACAACTCCGTGATGGTGGCAGACCTTCTGGCTCACACTAACTACACGTTCGAGGTGGAGGCCGTCAACGGAGTGTCTGAGCTCACCAACCCCGGACGACAGTTTGTCTCTCTCAACGTCACCACCAACCAGGCAGGTTAGTGTCTTCACATGATCTATTATATATTATATACATTACCTATCCATAGACCAACCAGGCAGGTTAGTGTCTTCACATGATCTATTATATATTATATACATTACCTTTACCATAGACCAACCAGGCAGGTTAGTGGAATTGTCTATATACTTTATATACCACACCCAACATATCGAGGCTGTAATAGCTGTCGCTCTCCTCATCCTCGGATGAGGTGAGGAGAGAAGGATCTTCGGACCAAAATGCGGAGTTAGGGAAATATGCCATCTTTATTTTACATATGACAACGATGAAAATAGCAACACGAAAACTAAACAAAACACTTTCAACAAACTACAAAATAAGAAAACGACGTACACGCAACCTGAACATAAACTTACATGGACAAACGTAAACTCACGAACAGGAACGGACATCGAAACGAACGAACAGCCAAACAGCTCCAAAAGTGAATACATCTAACATAACGAAGACATCACAGGAGACACAGGAGACAATCACCCACAAACACACAGTGATAATGCCCTACCTAAATATGACTCTTGATTAGAGGAAAATGCAAACCACCTGCCTCTAATCAAGAGCCATACCAGGCAAACCGAAACCAACATAGAAACAGGTAACATAGACTGCCCACCCAAAACACATGCCCTGACCATAAACACATAAAAACTAACATAAATAGGTCAGGACTGTTACAGTACCCCCCCCCCAAGGTGCGAACGCCGGGCGCACCAGCACAAAGTCCAGGGGGGGGTCCGGGTGGGCAGTTGACCACGGTGGTGGTTCCGGTTCAGGACGCTGTCCCCGTACCACCATAGTCACTCCCCTCTTCTTTCTACCCCTTCTAATGCCCACCCTAACACTACCTTCCCCTAAATAAACAGCTAGCACCAGGACAAGGGGCAGCACCGGGACAAGGGGTAGCACCGGGACAAGGGGCAGCACCAGAACAAGGGGCAGCACCAGGATAAGGACCATCACTGGAATAAGGGGCAGCACCGGGACAAGGGGCAGCACCGGGACAAGGGGCAGCACCGGGACAAGGGGCAGCACCGGGACAAGGGGCAGCACCGGGACAAGGGGCAGCACCGGGACAAGGGGCAGCACCGGGACAAGGGGCAGCACCGGGACAAGGGGCAGCACCGGGACAAGGGGCAGCACCGGGACAAGGGGCAGCACCGGGACAAGGGGCAGCACCGGGACAAGGGGCAGCACCGGGACAAGGGGCAGCACCGGGACAAGGGGCAACACCGGGACAAGGGGCAACACCGGGACAAGGGGCAGATCCCGGCTGAAGGACTCTGGCAGGTCCTGTTTGGACGGCTCTGGCAGGTCCATGCTGGCTGACGGCTCTCGACGCTCATGGCAGACTGACGGCTCTCTACGCTCATGGCAGGCTGACGGCTCTCGACGCTCATGGCAGGCTGACGGCTCTCGACGCTCATGGCAGGCTGACGGCTCTCGACGCTCATGGCAGGCTGACGGCTCTCGACGCTCATGGCAGGCTGACGGCTCTCGACGCTCATGGCAGGCTGACGGCTCACGACGCTCATGGCGCTCTGACGGCTCTGGCTGCTCATGGCTCTCTGACGGCTCTGGCTGCTCATGGCTCACTGACGGCTCTGGCTGCTCATGGCTCTTTGACGGCTCTGGCTGCTCATGGCTCACTGACGGCTCTGGCTGCTCATGGCTCACTGACGGCTCTGGCTGCTCATGGCTCACTGACGGCTCTGGCAGATCCTGTCTGGTTAGCGGCTCTGGCAGATCCTGTCTGGTTGGCGGCTCTGGCAGATCCTGTCTGGTTGGCGGCTCTGGCAGATCCTGTCTGGTTGGCGGCTCTGGCAGATCCTGTCTGGTTGGCGGCTCTGGCAGATCCTGTCTGGTTGGCGGCTCTGGCAGATCCTGTCTGGTTGGCGGCTCTGGCAGATCCTGTCTGGTTGGCGGCTCTGGCAGATCCTGTCTGGCTGACGGCTCTAGCGGCTCCTGTCTGGCTGATGGCTCTAGCGGCTCCTGTCTGGCTGACGGCTCTGTAGGCTCATGGCAGACGGGCGGCTTTGCAGGCTCATGGCAGACGGGCGGCTTTGCAGGCTCCTGGCAGACGGATGGCTCAGATGGCGCTGGGAAGACGGATGGCTCAGATGGCGCTGGGAAGACAGATGGCTCAGATGGCGCTGGGGAGACGGATGGCTCAGATGGCGCTGGGGAGACGGATGGCTCAGATGGCGCTGGGGAGACGGATGGCTCTGGCCGGATATGGCGCACTGTAGACCTGGTGCGTGGTGCCGGAACTGGAGGCACCGTGCTAATGATAAGCACCTTCCTACTAGTGCGGGGAGCAGAGACAGGGCACACTGAACTCTCAAAGCGTACTCTATACCTGGTGCGTGGTACCGGCACTGGTGGCACCTGGCTGAGGGCACGCACCTCAGGACTAGTACGGGGAGAAGTGACAGTGTGTACAGGACTTGGGAGACGCACAGGTGGCTTAGTGCGTGGGGCCGGAACTGGAGGCACCGAACTGGATACACGC
Organism: Salvelinus fontinalis; assembly: GCF_029448725.1. Lineage (NCBI taxonomy): Eukaryota > Metazoa > Chordata > Actinopteri > Salmoniformes > Salmonidae > Salvelinus > Salvelinus fontinalis. Next base: position 1,502,063 of record NC_074666.1, on the reverse strand, counting down.
ACTATAAGGAGAGTGCGTGGAGGAGGAACAGGGCTCTGGAAATGCACTGGTAGCCTAGTGCGTAATATAGGCACTGTAGGTACTAGGCTGGGGCGGGGAGGTGGCGCCGGAAATACCGGACCGTGCAGGCGTACTGGCTCTCTTGAGCATTGAGCCTGCCCAACCTTACCTGGTTGAATGCTCCCGGTCGCCCTGCCAGTGCGGCGAGGTGGAATAGCCCGCACTGGGCTATGCAGGCGAACCGGGGAAACCATGCGTAAGGCAGGTGCCATGTATGCCGGCCCGAGGAGACGCACTGGAGACCAGACGCGTTGAGCCGGCCTCATGACACCTGGCTCAATGCCCAATCTAGCCCTACCAGTGCGGGGAGGTGGAATAACCCGCACTGGGCTATGCACACGTACAGGAGACACCGTGCGCTCTACTGCGTAACACGGTGTCTGCCCGTACTCCCGCTCTCCACGGTTAGCCTGGGAAGTGGGCGCAGGTCTCCTACCTGCCCTTGGCCCACAACCCCTTAGCCCCCCCCCAAGAAATTTTTGGGAGTTACTCACGGGCTTTTCGGGCTTCCGTGCAAGACGTGTCCCCTCATAATTCCGGTTACGAGCTTGAATCTCCGGCTTCCATCCACGTCTCCTAGCTGCCTCCTCATACCAGCGCTCCTGGGCTGTGGCTGCCTCACTCTTCTCACGAGAGCAGCGATTTCCTCCAGTTTGCGCCCAGGGTCCTCTACCAGACAGGATCTCCTCCCAAGTCCAAAAGTCCTTGTTGCTCCGTCGAGCATTTTTCCCATACCGCTTGGTCTCTGTATTTTGGTGGGTGATTCTGCAATAGCTGTCGCTCTCCTCATCCTCGGATGAGGTGAGGAGAGAAGGATCTTCGGACCAAAATGCGGAGTTAGGGAAATATGCCATCTTTATTTTACATATGACAACGATGAAAATAGCAACACGAAAACTAAACAAAACACTTTCAACAAACTACAAAATAAGAAAACGACGTACACGCAACCTGAACATAAACTTACATGGACAAACGTAAACTCACGAACAGGAACGGACATCGAAACGAACGAACAGCCAAACAGCTCCAAAAGTGAATACATCTAACATAACGAAGACATCACAGGAGACACAGGAGACAATCACCCACAAACACACAGTGATAATGCCCTACCTAAATATGACTCTTGATTAGAGGAAAATGCAAACCACCTGCCTCTAATCAAGAGCCATACCAGGCAAACCGAAACCAACATAGAAACAGGTAACATAGACTGCCCACCCAAAACACATGCCCTGACCATAAACACATAAAAACTAACATAAATAGGTCAGGACTGTTACAGAGGCTCCACAGACAGAGACAATGAGAGACATTTGAAGAAACTCTAACCCATTAGCCCACTCCGTCAGTGAAACACACCCATTGGAGTCTCATAACTTGCCTGCGGACACAAACCAATTAATGATAAAGCAGAGTTCCACTCTCCGAACACCTCTTCTCTGACTCATGTCAAAGCCCTGTATGTGGAGACCGTCTCTCTGATACAGACATTGGATTGTTGATTATTATGATATAATCTCCACCCGGCACAGCCAGAAGAGGACTGGCCACCTGGCCACCTGGTTCCTTTCTTCCTATTTCCCGGCCTTTCTGGTGTTCTAGTTTTTCCTAGCCACCGGGTTTATGCATCTGCATTGCTTTCTGTTTTGGGGTTTTTAAGGCTGGGTTTCTGTATAGCACTTTGTGACATCGGCTGATGTAAAAAGGGCTTTATAAATACATTTGATTGATTGATTGAGGGATAGAGGGGGGAGGAGTCGAGAGCTTAGCTTATCTCACACATTGCGTAACATTTCTATTGCCTGTGATACTATCCAACTGTCCATGTAGAGCAAAGCAACAAGCAGAGTGTTCTGAGTCCTCTGACAAGGTTGTGCACCTCTTCCTGTGGACTGGAGTTCCTACTGTGAATTAGATTTCTAATTTAATGAGCTGCTTTCAGGGGATTGCCCAATCCTATTGGAATGCCAGTTTAGTGTCTGAAGATTTCATTGTAAAATAAAACACAAGAGCATTTTACTGAAGCCATTCAATGCCATATATGTATACAGAACCAGTCAACAGTTTGGTCACACCTATACATTAAAAAGGTTTTTCTTTATTTTTACTATTTTCTACGTTGTAGAATAATTGTGAAGACATCAACACTATGAAATAACACATATGGAATCATGTAGTAACCAAAAAAGTGTTAAACAAATATATTTTATATTCTTCAAAGTATCCACCCTTTTGCCTTGAGAGCTTTGCACACTCTTGGCATTCAATTCGAATCAAATCAAATCAATAAATGTACATAACATTAACGAGGTAATATACAAAAAAATAAGTGAATATGCATAGATAATAAACAGCGAGTGTAGAAACAAAGAGGGGGGTGGTTCAATCTAAATGTTTAGTTGTTCAGCAGTCTTATGGCTTGGGGGTAGATGCTGTTAAGGAGCCTTTTAGACCTAGACTTGGCTCTATGGTGCCACTTTCTCTCAACCAGCTTCACCTGGAATGCTTTTCCAACGGTCTTGAAGGACATCCCATATATGATGAGCACTTGTTGGCTGCTTTTCCTTCACTTTGCAGTCCGACTCATTCAAAACCATCTCAATTGGAATGAGGTCGGGTGATTGTGGAGGCCAGGTCATCTGATGTAGCACTTCATCACTCTCCTTCTGGGTCAAATATCCCTTACACAGCCTGGAGGTGTGTTGGGTCATTGTCTTGTTCAAAAACAAATAATAGCCCCACTAAGCACAAACCAGATGGGATGGTGTATCCCTACAGAAGGCTGTGGTAGCCATACTAGTTAAGAGTGCCTTGAATTCTAAATAAATTCTAAATAAATCACAGACCGTGTCACCAGCAAAGCACCCCCACACCATAACACCTCCTCCTCCATGCTTCACGGTGGGAACCACACATGCAGAGATCATCCATTCACCTTCTCTGCGTCTCACAAAGACACAAGTCGGAACCAAAGATCTCAAATTTGGACTTCAGACTAAAGGACAGATTTCCACCGGTCTAATGTCCATTGCTTGTGTTTTTTGGCCCAAGCAAGTCTCTTCTTATTATTGGTGTCCTTTAGTAGTGGTTTCTTTGCAGCAATTCGACCTTCAAGGCCTGATTCACGCAGTCTCTTCTGAACAGTTGATGTTGAGATTGTCTCTTACTTGAACTATGTGAAGCATTTATTTGGGCTGAAATTTCTGATGCTGGTAACTCTAATGAACGTATCCTCTGCAGCAGAGGAAACTCTGGGTCTTCCTTTCCTGTGGCGGTCCTCATGAGAGCCAGTTTCATCATAGCGCTTGATGGTTTTTTAGACTGCACTTGAAAAAACTTTCAAAGTTATTAACATTTTCAGGATTGACTGACCGTCATGTCTTAAAGTAATGATGGACTGTGTTTTCTCTCTGCTTATTTGAGCTGTTCTTGCCATAATATGGACTTGATCTTTTACCAAATAGGGCTATCTTCTGTATACCACCCCTACCTTGTCACAACACAACTGATTGGCTCAAAAGTATAAGGAAAGAAATTCCACAAATTAACTTTTAATAAAGCACACCTGTTAATTGAAACGCATTCCAGGTGACTACCTGGGGCGGCAGGGTAGCCTAGTGGTTAGAGCGTTGGACTAGTAACCGAAAGGTTGCAAGTTCAAATCCCCGAGCTGACAAGGTACAAATCTGTTGTTCTGCCCCTGAACAGGCAGTTAACCCACTGTTCCTAGGCCGTCATTGAAAAAAATAAGACTTTGTTCTTAACTGACTTGCCTAGTTAAATAAAAAAAGGTAAAATTTGTAAGTCGCTCTGGATAAGAGCGTCTGCTAAATGAACCTGGTTGAGAGAATGTCAATAGTGAGCTGTCATCAAGGCTAAGGGTAGCTACTTTGAAGAATCTCAAATATAAAATATATTTTGATTTGTTTAACACCTTTTTGGTTACTACATCATTCCTTATGTGTTATTTCATAGTTTTGATGTCTTCGCTATTATTCGACAATGTAATAAATAAAGAAAAACCCTTGAATGAGTAGGTGCATCCACATTTTTGACTAGTACTTTATATATACACACACACCACCATACCCCACTATTAGAGTATATATCTATATTATTGTATATTATTATTATTATTATTATTATTATTATTATTATTGTATATATCTACATAACACTATTATAGTGTATATCTACATAACACTATTATAGTATATATCTACATAACACTATTATAGTATATATCTACATAACACTATACCCCACTATTATAGTATATATCTACATAACACTATACCCCACTATTAGAGTATACATTTACATAACACTATACCCCACTATTATAGTATATATCTACATAACACTATTATAGTATATATCTACATAACACTATTATAGCATATATCTACATAACACTATTATAGTATATATCTACTTAACACTATACCCCACTATTATAGTATATATCTACATAACACTATTATAGTATATATCTACTTAACACTATACCCCACTATTATAGTATATATCTACATAACACTATTATAGTATATATCTACATAACACTATTATAGTATATATCTACATAATACTATTATAGTATATATCTACATAACACTATACCCCACTATTATAGTATATATCTATATAACACTATACCCCACTATTATAGTATATATCTACATAACACTATACCCCACTATTATAGTATATATCTACATAACACTATACCCCACTATTATAGTATATATCTACATAACACTATACCCCACTATTATAGTATATATCTACATGACACTATTATAGTATATATCTACATAACACTATTATAGTATATATCTACATAACACTATACCCCACTATTATAGTATATATCTACATAACACTATACCCCACTATTATAGTATATATCTACATAACACTATACCCCACTATTATAGTATATATCTACATGACACTATTATAGTATATATCTACATAACACTATTATAGTATATATCTACATACCACTATTATAGTATATATCTACATAATACTATTATAGTATATATCTACACAACACTATTGTAGTATATATCTATATAACACTATTATACTATATATCTACATAATACTATTCTAGTATATATCTACATAACACTATACCCCACTATTATAGTATATATCTACATAACACTATTATAGTATATATCTATATAACACTATACCCCACTATTATAGTATATATCTACATAACACTATACCCCACTATTATAGAATATATCTACATAACACTATACCCCACTATTATAGTATATATCTACATAACACTATACCCCACTATTATAGTATATATCTACATAACACTATACCCCACTATTATAGTATATATCTACATAACACTATTATAGTATATATCTACATAACACTATTATAGTATATATCTACATAACACTATTATAGTATATATCTACATAACACTATACCCCACTATTATAGTATATATCTACATAACACTATACCCCACTATTATAGTATATATCTACATAACACTATTATAGTATATATCTACATAACACTATTATAGTATATATCTACATAACACTATTATAGTATATATCTACATAACACTATTATAGTATATATCTACATAACACTATTATAGTATATATCTACATAACACTATTATAGTATATATCTACATAACACTATTATAGTATATATCTATATAACACTATACCCCACTATTATAGTATATATCTACATAACACTATTATAGTATATATCTACAACACTATTATAGTATATATCTACATAATACTATTATAGTATATATCTACATAACACTATTATAGTATATATCTACACAACACTATTATAGTATATATCTACATAATACTATTATAGTATATATCTACATAACACTATTATAGTATATATCTACATAATACTATTATAGTATATATCTACATAACACTATACCCCACTATTATAGTATATATCTATATAACACTATACCCCACTATTATAGTATATATCTACATAACACTATTATAGTATATATCTACACAACACTATTATAGTATATATCTACATAACACTATACCCCACTATTATAGTATATATCTCATAACACTATACCCCACTATTAGAGTATACATTTACATAACACTATACCCCACTATCCCTTACTGAAAAACACCACTATAGTAAAGCACTGAAGTAAGGCAGACAATTACTTTGTTGTAATATTTTATTAAACTTTTTATTGTCGATTTAACAATTGACAAAAAAAAATACATTGACGTAAACAGTAGACAACTTACCATTTGCATACATATAATTTCCACAAACAATAATGACATCACACTTGTTCAGACCTATATGTTCCCGTTGTATCATTCAGTGAATCCTTTACGAAGTTGTCCATTTGTCTAGACCTCTGTATTTAAGTACAGAAATAAAGAAATGTTAGAAACATAGCTAACTTGGCTAAATCAAATTTAAAGTAAACTAACGTTAGCTAGCTAACAGAATTTGCATCCATCCTTAATTCACAAGTCGAACTAAAGCTGCCACTGTCAGAAACCATTGCAAACCAGTACAGTAACGCTAGTTAATTCAATCAATCACCATGCATGCATGAGATAATTCTGGCCCAGATGGAGAATAAGTAAAATCTAGCTATGCTAACTTAGCTAGCCAGATAACTTAGCTAACGTTAGCTAACGAGTGAAAGAGTGTCAAACAGTCCAGAAGAAGTGTCAGACTTATCTAGCTAAGGTAGCGAGCTAGATAACTTTAGCTAGCTGTTGTTACAGACACTGACAAAGTTAGCTAGCTAACTAGCCAAATGTTGACAAAAAACGTACATTTAGCTATATTCCGTGACAACACTTCAGTAAGCTAGCCTCGAGAGGCTATCGTTTGCTAGCTAGCTAATGTTACCGCAGCCAAGATATTAGCAAAGAAAATGGCTAGCTAGCTAACAGTCGTTAGCTAATGCTCAAGCTAACTTTAGCTGGCTACCTAGTTATGATAGGACTATTCGTAACGTTTGCTACCTACCGTTCTCATTGTTCAGTCAGCCAAAACACCCTTAGTCTGACGGAATAACGTTAGCTGTTTTCCACTCAGGCAAGTCGCACTAGAACTAGAAGACTTGCCAGTTGCCACGTCTCGACACTCGCTCACGTTCTGGTGAACTTCACACGCTGGTGGCGGGAGAATTAACCCACTGGCTGGGTCAAATATCCATAACCCAACCTTGCTGTTTTTACAGAAAACAAACCAAATATTTACCCAATACCTACAACCCAGCAATTGGGTCATCCAAACAACGTAGCATCTTTTTTTGTGTAACTTACATCGCAAAGCCATGCATGCAAGAAGCCTTGACCTGTCTGATGCCTAGAAGGCCAGCATCCCGGAGTCGCCTCTTCACTGTTGACGTTGACACTGGTGTTTTGCGGGTACTATTTAATGGAGCTGCCAGTTGAGGACTTGTGAGGCATCTGTTTCTCAAACTAGACACTCTAATGTACTTGGCCTCTTGCTCAGCTAAGTAAGTGGGGAAGAAATACAACAAAATGTATCTCTCTCTCTTTTTTGCTTCTCCTTCATTTTTTAAGAAATGCATTTGTTCAAAATTGTTCAACTGTTGTCTTTCTCTCTCATTGAGTCAACTATTCACCACATTTTATGCCCTGCAGTGCTAGCTAGCTGTAGCTTATGCTTTCAGTACTAGACTTATTTTCTGGTCCTTTATTTGGGTGGACAACATGTCAGTTCATGCTGCAAGAGCTCAGATATGTTGGAGGACGTCCTCCGGAAGTTGTCATAATTAATGTGTAAGTCTATGGAATATGTTGAGATCCATGAGCCTCCTAGGTTTTGTCTAGAAGTCAATGTACCCAGAGGAGGACAGAAGCTAGCTGTCCTCCGGCTACACCGTGGTGCTACCCTACAGAGTTCTGTTGAGGCTACTGTTGAGGGTACAGAAGTGTTTTAATGATTTATTTGGTGACGTGAATATATTTGGTATATAGTTGAAGTCGTAAGTTTACATTCACCTTAGCCAAATACATTTAAACTATTTTTTTTTCTTTTTTTTTTACAATTCCTGACATTTAATCCTAGTAAAAAGTCCCTTTCTTAGGTCAATTACGATCACCACTTTATTTTAAGCATTTGAAATCACAGAGTAATAGCAGAGATAATGATTTATTTAATCTTTTATTTCTTTCATCACATTCCCAGTAGGTCAGAAGTTTACATTCACTCAATTAGTATTTGGTAGCGTTGCCTTTAAATTGCTTAACTTGGGTCAAATGTTTTGGGTAGCCTTCCACTAGCTTTCCACAATAAGCTGGGTGAATTTTGGCCCATTCCTCCTGACAGTGCTGGTGTAACTAAGTCAGGTTTGTAGACCTCCTTACTCGCACATGCTTTTTCAGTTCTGCCCACACATTTTCTATAGGTTTGAGGTCAGGGTTTTGTGATGGCCACTCCAATACCTTGACTTTGTTGTCCTTAAGCCATTTTGCCACAACTTTGGAAGTATACTTGGGGTCATTGTCCATTTGGAAGACCCATTTGCAACCAAACTTTAACTTCCTGACTGATGTCTTGAGATGTTGCTTCAATATATCCACATAATTTTCCTATCTAATGATGCCATCTATTTTGTGAAGTGCACCACTCCCTCCTGCAGCAAAGTACCCCCACAACATGATGCTGCTACCCCCGTGCTTCATGGTTGGGATGGTATTCTTTGGCTTGCAGCCGCCCCCTTTTTCCTCCAAACATAACGATGGTCATTATGGCCAAATAGTTCTATTTTTGTTTCATCAGACCAGAGGACATTTCTCCAAAAGGTACGATCGTTGTCCTCATGTGCAGTTGCAAACCGTAGTCTGACTTTTTTATGGCGGTTTTGGAGCAGTGGCTTCTTCCTTGCTGAGCGGCCTTTCAGGTTATGTCGATATAGGACTCGTTTCACTGTGGCTATAGATACATTTGTACCTGTTTCCTCCAGCATCTTCACAAGGTCCTTTGCTGTTGTTCTGGGATTGATTTGCACTTTTTGCACCAAAGTACGTTTATCTCTAGGAGACAGAACATGTCTCCTTCCTGAGCGGTATGACGGATGCGTGGTCCCATGGTGTTTATACTTGCGTACTATTGTTTGTACAGATGAACATGGTACCTTCAGGCTTTTGGAAATTGCTCCCAAGGATGAATCAGACTTGTGGAGCTATACAATTTTCTTTCTGAGGTCTTGGTGGATATCTTTTGATTTCCCCATGATGTCAAGCAAAGAGGCACTGAGTTTGAAGGTAGGCCTTGAAATACATCCACAGGTACACCTCCAATTGACTCAAATTATGTCAATTAGCCTATCAGAAGCTTCTATAGCCATGACATCAATTTCTGAAATTTTACAAGCTGTTTAAAGGCACAGTCAACTTAGTGTATGTAAACATCTGACCCACTGGATTTGTGATACAGTGAATTATAAGTTAAATAATCTGTCTGTAAACAATTGTTGGAAAAATGACTTGTGTCATGCACAAAGTAGTTGTCCTAACCGACTTGCCAAAACTATAGTTTGTTAACAAGACATTTATGGAGTGGTTGATAACGAGTTTTAATGACTCCAACCTAAGTGTATGTAAACTTCCGACTTTAACTGTAGTTGTATCTAAAAAATTATAACTTTTATTATGAAACTCACTAATGAGGATGGTCCTACACTGCTTGGCATCTCTCTCTCTCTCTCTCTCTCTCTCTCTCTCTCTCTCTCTCTCTCTCTCTCTCGCTCTCTGCTTGTGCTACCAATGCACAGTTCAGAACCCTTTCCCCTTACACCATGTCAACACATCCTAATCTGAAGAACACGGGTGCCATGCCAACACATCCCTGTACCCTTTCAGAGGATTTGACTTGCCAACTCACAACACATCCCTATCAGAGGCAAGGTGTAATGAACCAGTGTGTGATCACACTCTCTCTGACATAGTTCCTTCCTGTTGCCACGGTCGCCATGGCACCAAGGTGTTCCATCTGCTAATGAACATAGAATAAAGTGAACCAGGAACTGAAGATGTCAAAGATTTTCATCACCTGAATTTTATTTACAGTGCATTCGGAAACTATTCAGAACCTATTCACTTGTTCCACATTTTGTTACGTTACAGCCTATTTCTAAAATGTATTAAATAAATGTTTTTCTCATCAGTCTACACACAGTACCCCATAAATACCTTTTTTTACATAAGTTTTCAGACCCTTTGCTATAAGAGTCAAAATTGTGCTCAGGTGCATCCTGTTTCCATTGATCAACATTGACATGTTTCTACAACTTGATTGGTACATTCAGTTGATTGGACATGATCTGGAAAGGCACACAACAGTTGACAATGCATGTCAGCGCTAAAACCAAGCCATGATGTCGAAGGAATTGTCTGCATAGCTCCGAGACAGGATTATGTCGAAGCACAGATCTGGGGAAGGGTACCAAAACATGTCTGCACTATTGAAGGTTCCCAAGAACTCAGTGGTCTCCATCATTCTTAAATGGAAGAAGTTTGGAACCACCAATACTCTTCCTAGAGCTGGCCGTCCTGCCAAACTGAACAATCAGGGGAGACGGGCCTTTGTCAAGGAGGTGACCAAGAACCAGATGGTTACAGAGCTCCAGAGTTCCTCTGTGGAGATTTTGATTTTATTTGGATCTCTTTTAGTCCCCATTTGGACTAATCTTCCAAGAGGATGTTGTTTCCTACCTTCACCACCTGGGGTCGACCCGTCAGGAAGTACAGGACCCAGTTGCACAAGGAGGGGTTCAGACCCAGGGCCCCGAGGTTAGTGACGGTCTTGGAGGTTACTATGTTGTTAAATGCTGAGCTGTAGTCAATGAACTGCATTCTTACATAGGTATTCCTCTTGTCCAGGTGGGATAGGGCGGTGTGTATTGCAACGGCAATTGCGTCGTCCATGGATCTGTATATTATTTGTAGTGGGTCAAGGGTGGGGTGGAGGTGATATAGGCCTGGACTTTCAAAGCACTTCATGATGACAGACGTTACCTCTCACGTTGTATGTCTGTCTGTCTGTCGGTCTCTCTCTCTCTATCTCTTTCTGTCTGTATCTCCCTCTCTCTCTCTGTCTCTGTTTCTCTTTCGCTCTCTCTCTCTGTGTCTCTCTCTCTCTCTCTCCCTCTCTTTCCCTATTTCTCATGCCCTCCCTCCTATTTCCCCCTCATGCCTCGAGACTGGAGAGCTGAGGATACTGTTTCAGGCTTTTAAGATAGGACTGATTATAGTTTAGTCTGGACAAAAAGAGGGGATACAGTTTCTCTGGATGGAAGAAGAAAAAAAAAAAGAAACAGATTTATTTCCTCCTTTGTTTTAGGTGAACCTATTGAAATGTAAACGCTGTATAGTTGCAGCAAAGCTATCAAGTTGGTACCTCAGGGATCGTTTCAGTATTACTTAAAAGCTCTTTATCTCACCGTTCCACTTGGACACTTCCACTGAGGAGCACAGAGCTCTCATTTCCTCGAGATGGATGTCTGCTCTGAAATGTATAATGGATCGAGAAGATACTGTCTCTGTCTTTTGCTTGTGTGAAAAGCTTTTGCAGTGTCGAAAATAGTATATAAAACCTAGAGTAAAAATATTTGAATTGTAGATTGTCCTCAAGAAAATATATATTTTTTAAATATATGAAAATTTGAAATTTGCAATGCAGAAATTGTTCTGAACTAGCCTGTCACTAAGTCATTTAAGGATGCCCTTACTAAAACAAACTTTTAACCAGGGCCCATAGAGGACAGGGCACTGCAGTATATAGGCACTCTATAGCAAATAGGGTGCTATTTCAGATGGGGACAGGGCACTGCAGTATATAGGAAATAGGGTGCTATTTCAGATGGGGACAGGACACTGCAGTATATAGGCACTCTATAGCAAATAGGGTGCTATTTCAGATGGGGACAGGGCACTGCAGTATATAGGAAATAGGGTGCTATTTCAGATGGGGACAGGACACTGCAGTATATAGGCACTCTATAGCAAATAGGGTGCTATTTCAGATGGGGACAGGACACTGCAGTATATAGGCACTCGATAGCAAATAGGGTGCTATTTCAGATGGGGACAGGGCACTGCAGTATATAGGCACTCGATAGCAAATAGGGTGCTATTTCAGATGGGGACAGGGCACTGCAGTATATAGGAAATAGGGTGCTATTTCAGATGGGGACAGGGCACTGCAGTATATAGGCACTCGATAGCAAATAGGGTGCTATTTCAGATGGGGACAGGGCACTGCAGTATATAGGAAAGAGGGTGCTATTTCAGATGTTATTTACTGATAAATTGTGTGTGAACATATATAAATCATAATCACTATTTTATTATCCTAGTACTGATATGGTGAAATTATCTCTAGTAATTATGTGATGATATTATCTCTAGTAATGATGTGATGATGTTATCTCTAGTAATGATGTGATGATATTATCTCTAGTAATGATGTGATGATGTTATCTCTAGTAATGATATTATCTCTAGTAATGATGTGATGATATTATCTCTAGTAATGTGATGATGTTATCTCTAGTAATGATGTGATGATGTTATCTCTAGTAATGATATTATCTCTAGTAATTATGTGATGATATTATCTCTAGTAATGATGTGATGATATTATCTCTAGTAATGATGTGATGATATTATCTCTAGTAATGATGTGATGATGTTATCTCTAGTAATGATATTATCTCTAGTAATGATGTGATGATATTATCTCTAGTAATGTGATGATGTTATCTCTAGTAATGATGTTATCTCTAGTAATGATGTGATGATATTATCTCTAGTAATTATATTATCTCTAGTAATGTGATGATGTTATCTCTAGTAATGATGTTATCTCTAGTAATGATGTGATGATATTATCTCTAGTAATGATGTGATGATGTTATCTCTAGTAATGATATTATCTCTAGTAATGATGTGATGATGTTATCTCTAGTAATGATGTTGATGAAATTATCTCTAGTAATGATGTGATGATGTTATCTCTAGTAATGATGTGATGATGTTATCTCTAGTAATGATATGATGATATTATCTCTAGTAATGATGTGATGATATTATCTCTAGTAATGATATGATGATATTATCTCTAGTAATGATGTGATGATATTATCTCTAGTAATGATGTGATGATGTTATCTCTAGTAATGATATTATCTCTAGTAATGATGTGATGATATTATCTCTAGTAATGTGATGATGTTATCTCTAGTAATGATGTTATCTCTAGTAATGATGTGATGATATTATCTCTAGTAATGATGTAATGATATTATCTCTAGTAATGATGTGATGATATTATCTCTAGTAATGTGATGATGTTATCTCTAGTAATGTGATGATGTTATCTCTAGTAATGATGTTATCTCTAGTAATGATGTGATGATATTATCTCTAGTAATGATGTGATGATGTTATTTCTAGTAATGATATTATCTCTAGTAATGATGTGATGATATTATTTCTAGTAATGTAATGTAGATGAAGATGTAATGAAGATGTAATGAAGATGTAATCCAAGATGGCGTAGCAGTCAGATGTCCTCGTCCTGTCCCGTGTATATATATTTTATACATTTTTCTTCGCATTTCTTTTTATATATATTTTTTTCTTCTTAAAAACTCAACTTCAAAACACTCTCCTGCAACCTACCTCACCAAATGTGGTGCGGATCTGTTTTTTTTCCTCAAAGGTATTATTCACCTCGTATCCGAAATCTACAACAGAAGCTAGCCAGAAGTTAGCCAGCTCACAAGCTAACGTTAGTAGTTCAGCTAACCACAGCTAGCGCTCATCAGCTATCCTTTAGCTCGGAAAACTATTGCCAGTTTTGTACAACGCGACTCAGACCAGAGCATACCAGACTTTTTTTCTCTCCATATCCCCGGATTTTTACCGCAAGCTCTGGACATTTACACCTGGATCTTGCAGCTGCTATCCGAGTGACTATTGGCTAACATCAATTCCGGAGCAAACACCAATTATCCCGGAGCTAGCCAGCTGAAGAGTTCCATCAGCCACTCCTGGGCTACAATCACCTATCCGGACCCGTTTTTACTGCCGATGCGGAGCCCCACCGGGCCTTCACGACTGGGATACCGACGTTATCTGCCCGAGGGAGTTATTCAACTGGCCCCTCCATCGCGACGTAACCTGAACGCCCATATGCTAACTGCGGCACGCTAATCGTTAGCTGTCTTGAGCATATCGGCTGCTATCTGAACAGACAACCTCTCTTTCGCCATCGCCATCCGGCTTGGATTCTCTGTCGACACGACCACGTCTGGTCTGAAGACGAATAGCCCATCTGCTGTGCCCTCAACCGGCCTCCGTCTGAGCAGACCCCCTCCGTCTGAGCAGACCTCCCCCCGGGCTACTAAGTTTAAATGCCGCGGGCTAGCTTAGTGGAGGCCTCACTGCTCCATCTACGGCTGCCCCCTGGACACTATGATCACTTGGCTACATAGCTGATGCCTGCTTGACTGTCCATTAATTCACGGTACTCCATTCCGTTTATTTGTGTTTTATCTGTCGGCTCTGTGCTTTAACTCAGGATCTGTGTGTAGTTAATCCGACCCTCTCTGCCTAGCCGTCGCCATTTTTACCTACTGTTGCTGTGTTAGCTGACTAGCTGCTGTTATATCACCTGTTGTTTTAGCTAGCTCTCCCAATCAAGACCTGCAATCACTTTACGCCTTATTGCATGTCTCCCTCAAATATCAATATGCCTTGCATACTGTTGTTCAGGCTAGTTATCATTGTTTTCGTTTGCAATGGACCCCGTAGTTCCACTCTCCGTACCTCTGATACCTCCTTTGTCCCACCCCCCACACATGCGGTGACCTCACCCATTGAGACCAGCATGTCCAGAGATACAACCTCTCTTATCATCACCCAGTGCCTGGGCTTGCCTCCGCTGTACCCGTGCCCCACCATACCCTGGTCTGCACATTATGCCCAGAATCTATTCTACCACGCCCATAAATCTGCTCCTTTTATTCCTTGTCCCCAACGCTCTAGGCGACCAGTTTTGATAGCCTTTAGCCGCACCCTCATCCTACTACTCCTCTGTTCCTCGGGTGATGTGGAGGTAAACCCAGGCCCTGCATGTCCCCAGTCACCCTCATTTGTTGACTTCTGTGATCGAAAAAGCCTTGGCCTCATGCATGTCAACATCAGAAGCCTCCTCCCTAAGTTTGCCTTACTCACCGCTTTAGCACACTCTGCCAACCCTGATGTCCTCGCCGTGTCCGAATCCTGGCTTAGGAAGGCCACCAAAAATTCTGAGATTTCCATACCCAACTATAACACTTTCCGTCAAGATAGAACTGCCAAAGGGGGAGGAGTTGCAATCTACTGCAGAGATAGCCTGCAAAGTTCTGTCATACTTTCCAGGTCTATGCCCAAACAGTTCGAACTTCTAATTTTAAAAATTAATCTCTCCAGAAATAAGTCTCTCACTGTTGCCGCCTGCTACCGACCCCCCTCAGCTCCCAGCTGTGCCCTGGACACCATCTGTGAATTTATCGCTCCCCATCTAGCTTCAGAGTTTGTTCTGTTAGGTGACCTAAACTGGGATATGCTTAACACCCCGGCAGTCCTACAATCTAAGCTTGATGCCCTCAATCTCACTCAAATCATCAAGGAACCCACCAGGTACAACCCTAAATCCGTAAACATGGGCACCCTAATAGACATTATCCTGACCAACTTGCCCTCCAAATACACCTCTGCTGTCTTCAATCAAGATCTCAGCGATCACTGCCTCATTGCCTGTATCCGCCACGGGTCCGCGGCCAAACGACCACCCCTCATCACTGTCAAACGCTCCCTAAAACACTTCTGCGAGCAGGCCTTTCTAATCGACCTGGCCCGGGTACCCTGGAAGGATATTGACCTCATCCCGTCAGTTGAGGATGCCTGGTCATTCTTTAAAAGTTACTTCCTCACCATATTAGACAAGCATGCTCCGTTCAAAAAATGCAGAACCAAAAACAGATATAGCCCTTGGTTCACTCCAGACCTGACTGCCCTCGACCAGCACAAAAACATCCTGTGGCGAACTGCAATAGCATCGAAGAGCCCCCGCGATATGCAACTGTTCAGGGAAGTCAGGAACCAATACACGCAGTCAGTCAGGAAAGCAAAGGCCAGCTTTTTCAAGCAGAAATTTGCATCCTGTAGCTCTAACTCCAAAAAGTTCTGGGATACTGTAAAGTCCATGGAAAACAAGAGCACCTCCTCCCAGCTGCCCACTTCACTGAGGCTAGGTAACACGGTCACCACTGATAAGTCCATGATAATCGAAAACTTCAACAAACATTTCTCAATGGCTGGCCATGCCTTCCTCCTGGCGACTCCAACCTGGGCCAACAGCCCCCCCCCCCCCCCCCGCTGCTACTCGCCCAAGCCTCCCCAGCTTCTCCTTTACCCATATCCAGATAGCAGATGTTCTGAAAGAGCTGGAAAACCTGGACCCATACAAATCACCTGGGCTTGACAATCTGGACCCCCTATTTCTGAAACTGTCCGCCGCCATTGTCGCTCCCCCTATTACCAGCCTGTTCAACCTCTCCTTCGTATCATCTGAGATCCCCAAGGATTGGAAAGCTGCCGCGGTCATCCCCCTCTTCAAAGGGGGAGACACCCTGGACCCAAACTGTTACAGACCTATATCCATCCTGCCCTGCCTATCTAAGGTCTTCGAAAGCCAAGTCAACAAACAGATCACTGACCATCTCGAATCCCACCGTACCTTCTCCGCTGTGCAATCCGGTTTCCGAACCGGTCACGGGTGCACCTCAGCCACGCTCAAGGTACTAAACGATGTCATAACCGCCATCGATAAAAGACATTACTGTGCAGCCGTCTTCATCGACCTGGCCAAGGCTTTCGACTCTGTCAATCAACATATTCTTATCGGCAGACTCAGTAGCCTCGGTTTTTCTAATGACTGCCTTGCCTGGTTCACCAACTACTTTGCAGACAGAGTTCAGTGTGTCAAATCGGAGGGCATGTTGTCCGGTCCTCTGGCAGTCTCTATGGGGGTACCACAGGGTTCAATTCTCGGGCCGACTCTTTTCTCTGTATACATCAATGATGTTGCTCTTGCTGCGGGCGATTCCCTGATCCACCTCTATGCAGACGACACCATTCTGTACACTTCCGGCCCTTCCTTGGACACTGTGCTATCTAACCTCCAAACGAGCTTCAATGCCATACAACACTCCTTCCGTGGCCTCCAACTGCTCTTAAACGCTAGTAAAACCAAATGCATGCTTTTCAACCGTTCGCTGCCTGCACCCGCACGCCCGACTAGCATCACCACCCTGGACGGTTCCGACCTAGAATATGTGGACATCTATAAGTACCTAGGTGTCTGGCTAGACTGCAAACTCTCCTTCCAGACTCATATCAAACATCTCCAATCCAAAATCAAATCTAGAGTCGGCTTCCTATTCCGCAACAAAGCCTCCTTCACTCACGCCGCCAAACTTACCCTAGTAAAACTGACTATCCTACCGATCCTCGACTTCGGCGATGTCATCTACAAAATAGCTTCCAATACTCTACTCAGCAAACTGGATGCAGTCTATCACAGTGCCATCCGTTTTGTTACTAAAGCACCTTATACGACCCACCACTGCGACCTGTATGCCCTAGTCGGCTGGCCCTCGCTACATGTTCGTCGTCAGACCCACTGGCTCCAGGTCATCTACAAGGCTATGCTAGGTAAAGTGCCGCCTTATCTCAGTTCACTGGTCACGATGGCTACACCCAGCCGTAGCACGCGCTCCAGCAGGTGTATCTCACTGATCATCCCTAAAGCCAAAACCTCATTTGGACGCCTTTCCTTCCAGTTCTCTGCTGCCTGCGACTGGAACGAATTGCAAAAATCTCTGAAGTTGGAGACTTTTGTCTCCCTCAACAACTTTAAAAATCTGCTATCCGAGCAGCTAACCGATCGCTGCAGCTGTATATAGTCCATCTGTAAACTACCCACCCAATTTACCTACCTCACCCCCATACTGCTTTTATTTATTTACTTTTCTGCTCTTTTGCACACCAGTATCTCTTCTTGCACATGATCATCTGATGATTTATCACTCCAGTGTTAATCTGCTAAATTGTAATTACTCGATTTATTGCCTACCTCATGCCTTTTGCACACATTGTATATAGATTCTCTTTTTTCTGCCATGTTATTGACTTGTTTATTGTTTACTCCATGTGTAACTCTGTGTTGTTGTCTGTTCACACTGCTATGCTTTATCTTGGCCAGGTCGCAGTTGCAAATGAGAACTTGTTCTCAACTAGCCTACCTGGTTAAATAAAGGTGAAATAAAAAAATTAAATAAATAATGATGTGATGATAGTATCTCTAGTAATGATGTGATGATATTATCTCTAGTAATGATGTGATGATATTATCTCTAGTAATGATGTGATGATATTAGCTCTAGTAATGATGTGATGATGTTATCTCTAGCAATGATATTATCTCTAGTAATGATGTGATGATATTATCTCTAGTAATGATTTGATGATATTATCTCTAGTAATGATGTGATGATATTATCTCTAGGAATGATATGATGATATTATCTCTAGTAATGATGAGGTGATATTATCTCTAGTAATTATGTGATGATATTATCTCTAGTAATGATGTGATGATGTTATCTCTAGTAATGATGTGATGATGTTTTCTCTAGTAATGATGTCATCATATTATCTCTAGTAATTATATTATCTCTAGTAATGATGTGATGATGTTATCTCTAGTAATGATGTGATGATATTATCTCTAGTAATGATGTCATGATGTTATCTCTAGTAATGATATTATCTCTAGTAAAGATGTGATGATATTATCTCTAGTAATTATATTATCTCTAGTAATGATGTGATGATGTTATCTCTAGTAATTATATTATCTCTAGTAATGATGTGATGATATTATCTCTAGTAATTATATTATCTCTAGTAATGATGTGATGATGTTATCTCTAGTAATGATGTGATGATCTCATCTCTAGTAATGATGTGATGATATTATCTCTAGTAATGATGTGGTGATGTTATCTCTAGTAATGATGTGATGATGTTATCTCTAGTAATTATATTATCTCTAGTAATGATGTGATGATGTTATCTCTAGTAATTATATTATCTCTGGTAATGATGTGATGATATTATCTCTAGTAATTATATTATCTCTAGTAATGATGTGATGATGTTATCTCTAGTAATGTGATGATGATCTCATCTCTAGTAATGATGTGATGATATTATCTCTAGTAATTATATTATCTCTAGTAATGTGATGATGTTATCTCTAGTAATGATGTTATCTCTAGTAATGATGTGATGATATTATCTCTAGTAAAGATGTGATGATATTATCTCTAGTAATTATATTATCTCTAGTAATGATGTGATGATGTTCTCTAGTAATTATATTATCTCTAGTAATGATGTGATGATATTATCTCTAGTAATTATATTATCTCTAGTAATGATGTGATGATGTTATCTCTAGTAATGATGTGATGATATTATCTCTAGTAATGATGTGATGATGTTATCTCTAGTAATTATATTATCTCTAGTATTGATGTGATGATATTATCTTTAGTAATTATATTACCTCTAGTAATGATGTGATGATGTTATCTCTAGTAATGATGTGATGATCTCATCTCTAGTAATGATGTGATGATATTATCTCTAGTAATGATGTGGTGATGTTATCTCTAGTAATGATATGATGATATTATCTCTAGTAATGATGTGGTGATGTTATCTCTAGTTAGAATGTGGTAATGTTACCCCTAGTTAGAATGTGGTGATGTTAGAATATGGTGACGTTACCCCTAGTTAGAATGTGGTAATGTTAACCCTAGTTAGAATGTGGTGATGTTACCCCTAGTTAGAATGTGGTGATGTTACTCCTAGTTAGAATGTGGTGATGTTACTCCTAGTTAGAACGTGGTGATGTTACCCCTAGTTAGAATGTGGTAATGTTACCCCTAGTTAGAATGTGGTGATGTTAGAATGTGGTGATGTTACCCCTAGTTAGAATGTGGTAATGTTACCCCTAGTTAGAATGTGGTGATGTTACCCCTAGTTAGAATGTGGTAATGTTAGAATGTGGTGATGTTACCCCTAGTTAGAACGTGGTGATGTTACCCCTAGTTAGAATGTGGTAATGTTACCCCTAGTTAGAATGTGGTGATGTTACCCCTAGTTAGAATGTGGTGATGTTACCCCTAGTTAGAACGTGGTGATGTTACCCCTAGTTAGAATGTGGTACTGTTACCCCTAGTTAGAATGTGGTGATGTTACCCCTAGTTAGAAGGTGGTGATGTTACCCCTAGTTAGAACGTGGTGATGTTACCCCTAGTTAGAATGTGGTAATGTTACCCTTAGTTAGAATGTGGTAATGTTACCCCTAGTTAGAATGTGGTGATGTTACCCCTAGTTAGAATGTGGTAATGTTACCCCTAGTTAGAATGTGGTGATGTTACCCCTAGTTAGAATGTGGTGATGTTACCCCTAGTTAGAATGTGGTAATGTTACCCCTAGTTCGAATGTGGTGATGTTACCCCTAGTTAGAATGTGGTAATGTTACCCCTAGTTAGAATGTGGTGATGTTACCCCTAGTTAGAATGTGGTGATGTTACCCCTAGTTAGAATGTGGTGATGTTACCCCTAGTTAGAATGTGGTAATGTTACCCCTAGTTAGAATGTGGTGATGTTACCCCTAGTTAGAATGTGGTGATGTTACCCCTAGTTAGAATGTGGTAATGTTACCCCTAGTTAGAATGTGGTGATGTTACCCCTAGTTAGAAGGTGGTGATGTTACCCCTAGTTAGAATGTGGTAATGTTACCCCTAGTTAGAATGTGGTAATGTTACCCCTAGTTAGAATGTGGTGATGTTACCCCTAGTTAGAACGTGGTGATGTTACCCCTAGTTAGAACGTGGTGATGTTACCCCTAGTTAGAATGTGGTGATGTTACCCCTAGTTAGAATGTGGTAATGTTACCCCTAGTTAGAATGTGGTGATGTTACCCCTAGTTAGAAGGTGGTGATGTTACCCCTAGTTAGAACGTGGTGATGTTAGAATGTGGTGATGTTACCCCTAGTTAGAATGTGGTGATGTTACCCCTAGTTAGAAGGTGGTGATGTTACCCCTAGTTAGAACGTGGTGATGTTAGAATGTGGTGATGTTACCCCTAGTTAGAATGTGGTGATGTTACCCCTAGTTAGAATGTGGTGATGTTACCCCTAGTTAGAACGGGGTGATGTTACCCCTAGTTAGAATGTGGTAATGTTACCCCTAGTTAGAATGTGGTGATGTTACCCCTAGTTAGAATGTGGTAATGTTACCCCTAGTTAGAATGTGGTAATGTTACCCCTAGTTAGAATGTGGTGATGTTAGAATGTGGTAATGTTACCCCTAGTTAGAATGTGGTAATGTTACCCCTAGTTAGAATGTGGTGATGTTACCCCTAGTTAGAAGGTGGTGATGTTACCCCTAGTTAGAACGTGGTGATGTTACCCCTAGTTAGAATGTGGTAATGTTACCCCTAGTTAGAATGTGGTAATGTTACCCCTAGTTAGAATGTGGTGATGTTACCCCTAGTTAGAATGTGGTAATGTTACCCCTAGTTAGAATGTGGGGATGTTACCCCTAGTTAGAATGTGGTAATGTTACCCCTAGTTAGAATGTGGTGATGTTACCCCTAGTTAGAATGTGGTAATGTTACCCCTAGTTAGAATGTGGTGATGTTACCCCTAGTTAGAATGTGGTAATGTTACCCCTAGTTAGAATGTGGTGATGTTACCCCTAGTTAGAATGTGGTGATGTTACCCCTAGTTAGAATGTGGTGATGTTACCCCTAGTTAGAATGTGGTAATGTTACCCCTAGTTAGAATGTGGTCATGTTACCCCTAGTTAGAAGGTGGTGATGTTACCCCTAGTTAGAATTTGGTAATGTTACCCCTAGTTAGAATGTGGTGATGTTACCCCTAGTTAGAACGTGGTGATGTTACCCCTAGTTAGAACGTGGTGATGTTACCCCTAGTTAGAATGTGGTGATGTTACCCCTAGTTAGAATGTGGTAATGTTACCCCTAGTTAGAATGTGGTGATGTTACCCCTAGTTAGAAGGTGGTGATGTTACCCCTAGTTAGAACGTGGTGATGTTAGAATGTGGTGATGTTACCCCTAGTTAGAATGTGGTAATGTTACCCCTAGTTAGAATGTGGTGATGTTAGAATATGGTGACGTTACCCCTAGTTAGAATGTGGTAATGTTACCCCTAGTTAGAATGTGGTGATGTTACCCCTAGTTAGAATGTGGTGATGTTACTCCTAGTTAGAATGTGGTGATGTTACTCCTAGTTAGAACGTGGTGATGTTACCCCTAGTTAGAATGTGGTAATGTTACCCCTAGTTAGAATGTGGTGATGTTAGAATGTGGTGATGTTACCCCTAGTTAGAATGTGGTAATGTTACCCCTAGTTAGAATGTGGTGATGTTAGAACGTGGTGATGTTACCCCTAGTTAGAATGTGGTAATGTTAGAATGTGGTGATGTTACCCCTAGTTAGAACGTGGTGATGTTACCCCTAGTTAGAATGTGGTGATGTTACCCCTAGTTAGAATGTGGTAATGTTACCCCTAGTTAGAACGTGGTGATGTTACCCCTAGTTAGAATGTGGTACTGTTACCCCTAGTTAGAATGTGGTGATGTTACCCCTAGTTAGAAGGTGGTGATGTTACCCCTAGTTAGAACGTGGTGATGTTACCCCTAGTTAGAATGTGGTAATGTTACCCTTAGTTAGAATGTGGTAATGTTACCCCTAGTTAGAATGTGGTGATGTTACCCCTAGTTAGAATGTGGTAATGTTACCCCTAGTTAGAATGTGGTGATGTTACCCCTAGTTAGAATGTGGTGATGTTACCCCTAGTTAGAATGTGGTAATGTTACCCCTAGTTAGAATGTGGTGATGTTACCCCTAGTTAGAATGTGGTAATGTTACCCCTAGTTAGAATGTGGTGATGTTACCCCTAGTTAGAATGTGGTGATGTTACCCCTAGTTAGAATGTGGTGATGTTACCCCTAGTTAGAATGTGGTAATGTTACCCCTAGTTAGAATGTGGTGATGTTACCCCTAGTTAGAATGTGGTGATGTTACCCCTAGTTAGAATGTGGTGATGTTACCCCTAGTTAGAATGTGGTAATGTTACCCCTAGTTAGAATGTGGTGATGTTACCCCTAGTTAGAACGTGGTGATGTTAGAATGTGGTGATGTTACCCCTAGTTAGAATGTGGTGATGTTACCCCTAGTTAGAAGGTGGTGATGTTACCCCTAGTTAGAACGTGGTGATGTTAGAATGTGGTGATGTTACCCCTAGTTAGAATGTGGTAATGTTACCCCTAGTTAGAATGTGGTGATGTTACCCCTAGTTAGAAGGTGGTGATGTTACCCCTAGTTAGAACGTCGTGATGTTAGAATGTGGTGATGTTACCCCTAGTTAGAATGTGGTGATGTTACCCCTAGTTAGAAGGTGGTGATGTTACCCCTAGTTAGAACGTGGTGATGTTAGAATGTGGTGATGTTACCCCTAGTTAGAATGTGGTGATGTTACCCCTAGTTAGAATGTGGTGATGTTACCCCTAGTTAGAACGGGGTGATGTTACCCCTAGTTAGAATGTGGTAATGTTACCCCTAGTTAGAATGTGGAGATGTTACCCCTAGTTAGAATGTGGTAATGTTACCCCTAGTTAGAATGTGGTAATGTTACCCCTAGTTAGAATGTGGTAATGTTACCCCTAGTTAGAATGTGGTGATGTTACCCCTAGTTAGAACCTGGTGATGTTACCCCTAGTTAGAATGTGGTAATGTTACCCCTAGTTAGAATGTGGTGATGTTACCCCTAGTTAGAACGTGGTGATGTTACCCCTAGTTAGAACGTGGTGATGTTACCCCTAGTTAGAATGTGGTGATGTTAGAATGTGGTAATGTTACCCCTAGTTAGAATGTGGTGATGTTACCCCTAGTTAGAATGTGGTGATGTTAGAATGTGGTAACGTTACCCCTAGTTAGAATGTGGTGATGTTAGAATGTGGTAATGTTACCCCTAGTTAGAATGTGGTAATGTTACCCCTAGTTAGAATGTGGTAATGTTACCCCTAGTTAGAAGGTGGTGATGTTACCCCTAGTTAGAACGTGGTGATGTTACCCCTAGTTAGAATGTGGTGATGTTACCCCTAGTTAGAATGTGGTAATGTTACCCCTAGTTAGAATGTGGTAATGTTACCCCTAGTTAGAATGTGGTGATGTTACCCCTAGTTAGAATGTGGTAATGTTACCCCTAGTTAGAATGTGGGGATGTTACCCCTAGTTAGAATGTGGTAATGTTACCCCTAGTTAGAATGTGGTGATGTTACCCCTAGTTAGAATGTGGTAATGTTACCCCTAGTTAGAATGTGGTGATGTTACCCCTAGTTAGAATGTGGTAATGTTACCCCTAGTTAGAATGTGGTGATGTTACCCCTAGTTAGAATGTGGTGATGTTACCCCTAGTTAGAATGTGGTGATGTTACCCCTAGTTAGAATGTGGTAATGTTACCCCTAGTTAGAATGTGGTGATGTTACCCCTAGTTAGAATGTGGTGATGTTACCCCTAGTTAGAATGTGGTAATGTTCCCCCTAGTTAGAATGTGGTGATGTTACCCCTAGTTAGAACGTGGTGATGTTACCCCTAGTTAGAATTTGGTAATGTTACCCCTAGTTAGAATGTGGTGATGTTACCCCTAGTTAGAACGTGGTGATGTTACCCCTAGTTAGAACGTGGTGATGTTACCCCTAGTTAGAATGTGGTGATGTTACCCCTAGTTAGAATGTGGTAATGTTACCCCTAGTTAGAATGTGGTGATGTTACCCCTAGTTAGAAGGTGGTGATGTTACCCCTAGTTAGAACGTGGTGATGTTAGAATGTGGTGATGTTACCCCTAGTTAGAATGTGGTGATGTTACCCCTAGTTAGAATGTGGTGATGTTACCCCTAGTTAGAAGGTGGTGATGTTACCCCTAGTTAGAACGTGGTGATGTTAGAATGTGGTGATGTTACCCCTAGTTAGAATGTGGTGATGTTACCCCTAGTTAGAATGTGGTAATGTTACCCCTAGTTAGAATGTGGTGATGTTACCCCTAGTTAGAATGTGGTAATGTTACCCCTAGTTAGAATGTGGTAATGTTACCCCTAGTTAGAATGTGGTAATGTTACCCCTAGTTAGAATGTGGTGATGTTACCCCTAGTTAGAACCTGGTGATGTTACCCCTAGTTAGAATGTGGTAATGTTACCCCTAGTTAGAATGTGGTGATGTTACCCCTAGTTAGAACGTGGTGATGTTACCCCTAGTTAGAACGTGGTGATGTTTCCCCTAGTTAGAATGTGGTGATGTTAGAATGTGGTAATGTTACCCCTAGTTAGAATGTGGTGATGTTACCCCTAGTTAGAATGTGGTGATGTTACCCCTAGTTAGAATGTGGTGATGTTAGAATGTGGTAATGTTACCCCTAGTTAGAATGTGGTGATGTTACCCCTAGTTAGAATGTGGTGATGTTACCCCTAGTTAGAACGTGGTGATGTTACCCCTAGTTAGAATGTGGTAATGTTACCCCTATTTAGAATGTGGTGATGTTACCCCTAGTTAGAATGTGGTAATGTTACCCCTAGTTAGAATGTGGTGATGTTACCCCTAGTTAGAAGGTGGTGATGTTACCCCTAGTTAGAACGTGGTGATGTTACCCCTAGTTAGAAGGTGGTGATGTTACCCCTAGTTAGAATGTGGTGATGTTTCCCCTAGTTAGAAGGTGGTGATGTTACCCCTAGTTAGAACGTGGTGATGTTACCCCTAGTTAGAATGTGGTGATGTTACCCCTAGTTAGAACGTGGTGATGTTACCCCTAGTTAGAACGTGGTGATGTTACCCCTAGTTAGAACTTGGTAATGTTACCCCTAGTTAGAATGTGGTGATGTTACCCCTAGTTAGAATGTGGTGACGTTACCCCTAGTTAGAATGTGGTGATGTTACCCCTAGTTAGAATGTGGTGATGTTACCCCTAGTTAGAATGTGGTGATGTTACCCCTAGTTAGAAGGTGGTGATGTTACCCCTAGTTAGAAGGTGGTGATGTTACCCCTAGTTAGAATGTGGTGATGTTACCCCTAGTTAGAATGTGGTGATGTTACCCCTAGTTAGAACCTGGTGATGTTACCCCTAGTTAGAATGTGGTGACGTTACCCCTAGTTAGAATGTGGTGATGTTACCCCTAGTTAGAATGTGGTGATGTTACCCCTAGTTAGAATGTGGTGATGTTACCCCTAGTTAGAATGTGGTGATGTTACCCCTAGTTAGAATGTGGTGATGTTACCCCTAGTTAGAATGTGGTGATGTTACCCCTAGTTAGAATGTGGTGACGTTACCCCTAGTTAGAAGGTGGTGATGTTACCCCTAGTTAGAATGTGGTGATGTTAGAATGTGGTAATGTTACCCCTAGTTAGAATGTGGTGATGTTACCCCTAGTTAGAATGTGGTGATGTTACCCCTAGTTAGAACGTGGTGATGTTACCCCTAGTTAGAATGTGGTAATGTTACCCCTAGTTAGAATGTGGTAATGTTACCCCTAGTTAGAATGTGGTGATGTTACCCCTAGTTAGAATGTGGTAATGTTACCCCTAGTTAGAATGTGGTAATGTTACCCCTAGTTAGAATGTGGTAATGTTACCCCTAGTTAGAATGTGGTGATGTTAGAATGTGGTGATGTTACCCCTAGTTAGAACGTGGTGATGTTACCCCTAGTTAGAATGTGGTAATGTTACCCCTAGTTAGAATGTGGTGATGTTAGAATGTGGTGATGTTACCCCTATTTAGAATGTGGTAATGTTACCCCTAGTTAGAAGGTGGTGATGTTACCCCTAGTTAGAATGTGGTGATGTTAGAATGTGGTAATGTTACCCCTAGTTAGAATGTGGTGATGTTACCCCTAGTTAGAATGTGGTGATGTTACCCCTAGTTAGAACGTGGTGATGTTACCCCTAGTTAGAATGTGGTAATGTTACCCCTAGTTAGAATGTGGTAATGTTACCCCTAGTTAGAATGTGGTGATGTTACCCCTAGTTAGAATGTGGTGATGTTACCCCTAGTTAGAATGTGGTGATGTTACCCCTAGTTAGAATGTGGTGATGTTACCCCTAGTTAGAATGTGGTGATGTTACCCCTAGTTAGAATGTGGTGACGTTACCCCTAGTTAGAAGGTGGTGATGTTACCCCTAGTTAGAATGTGGTGATGTTAGAATGTGGTAATGTTACCCCTAGTTAGAATGTGGTGATGTTACCCCTAGTTAGAATGTGGTGATGTTACCCCTAGTTAGAACGTGGTGATGTTACCCCTAGTTAGAATGTGGTAATGTTACCCCTAGTTAGAATGTGGTAATGTTACCCCTAGTTAGAATGTGGTGATGTTACCCCTAGTTAGAATGTGGTAATGTTACCCCTAGTTAGAATGTGGTAATGTTACCCCTAGTTAGAATGTGGTAATGTTACCCCTAGTTAGAATGTGGTGATGTTAGAATGTGGTGATGTTACCCCTAGTTAGAACGTGGTGATGTTACCCCTAGTTAGAATGTGGTAATGTTACCCCTAGTTAGAATGTGGTGATGTTAGAATGTGGTGATGTTACCCCTAGTTAGAATGTGGTAATGTTACCCCTAGTTAGAACGTGGTAATGTTACCCCTAGTTAGAACGTGGTGATATTACCCCTAGTTAGAATGTGGTAATGTTACCCCTAGTTAGAATGTGGTAATGTTACCCCTAGTTAGAATGTGGTAATGTTACCCCTAGTTAGAATGTGGTAATGTTACCCCTAGTTAGAACGTGGTGATATTACCCCTAGTTAGAACGTGGTGATGTTACCCCTAGTTAGAACGTGGTAATGTTAGAACATTAAGTTGAAATCCTATAATCTCAAGTCATTTACATCAGCAGTAGAACAAACAAGAGGAGAATGTTTGTTTCATCATTTTGAATTGACTTTAAAATGCCTTTTGTTTCATTTGTTTAATCAAAATAGTTTTTGACGTATTAAATTCACTTTGATGTTCTCCTCACACCGATGAAGAATGCTTCCTAAATGGCACCCTATTCCCTATATAGTGCACTACTTTAGACCAGAGCCCTATGGAACCCTATTCCCTATGTAGTGCACTACTTTAGACCAGAGCCCTATGGAACCCTATTCCCTATATAGTGCACTACTTTAGACCAGAGCCCTATGGAACCCTATATAGTGTACTACTTTAGACCAGATCCCTATGGAACACTATATAGTGCACTACTTTAGACCAGAGCCCTATGGAACCCTATATAGTGCACTACTTTAGACCAGAGCCCTATGGAACCCTATATTGTGCACTACTTTAGACCAGAGCCCTATGGAACCCTATATAGTGCACTACTTTAGACCAGAGCCCTATGGAACTAGTGTGCACTACATATGGAATAATATGCCAATTGGGATGCATTCCAAAGCTTTTCAACACGATAGTGAAGTAATGCTGAGGAGAGGTGGGACCAAGTTACTATTATTTAAGTCGAAAGCAAGTCTCAAGTCACAAGGTCCAAGTCGCAAGTCGAGTCCCAAGTAAAACGGGTCGAGTCTTGAGCCAAGTCCAAATCATGCATTCTAAGAGCAAGTCCAATCAAGTTGTGTCAAACCTAGTAAAACAAAGAATGTATACATGCAATGACTGTCTATTTGTTGAGGCTACCAGACAACCCGTTTCATTATTTTGATTATGTAATAATTCATTTTTAAATCAAATTCCAAATGCAAGCTTCATAAATAAATTATATATTTTTCAAGCAATTTCATATCAAATTGTTGCTTGATGTCCCATTGCTGGTTATCAATGTAAACAGTTACATTTCTTGATCACCACATTTTTTTGGAGCTTCATATTTATTATGGCCATCCTCTTTCCCCACGTTTTGACATTTGCACCCGATCCTATAGCTGTCAAATGATTTGTACATGCACTAGATGACTAACAGGGGGCGCTGTGTCAAAAACCCCATTGTAAAAAAATAATAATTTTATATGGATACTAATATAAATGTAACCGGAGAAAATGAAACATATCCTTTGCACACTAATGCTGATGACTGGTCAGTGGGCAGCAGTCAAGACTATTTAGTTTTAGATTCGTAAATAGTCAAGACTATTTAGTTTTAGATTTGTTAATTTTTTTGACAATAATTTGGTGCAGTACCGTAGGCCGATGATAGAAACCGGATCAAATAGGCGAAGGTATAAATATAACATACTCATTTTATGTATACAGTGCATTTGGAAAGTATTCAGGTCACAGCATAATTCTAAAATGTATTAAATCGTTTTTTATCATCAATCTACGCACAATACACCATAATGACAAAGCGAAAATGGGTTTCTAGAAAATGTTGCTAATTTGTTAAAAATCACATTTACATAAGTATTCAGACCCTTTACTCAGTACTTTGTTGAAGCACCTTTGGTGTATGCAAACATTTCTAATAACCTGTTTTCACTTTGTCATTATGGGGTATTGTGATGTCATTATGGGGTATTGTGATGTCATTATGGGGTATTGTGATGTCATTATGGGGTATTGTGATGTCATTATGGGGTATTGTGATGTCATTATGGGGTATTGTGATGTCATTATGGGGTATTGTGTGTAGATTGCTGATGATTTTATTTAATCCATTTTAGAAGAAAGCTGAAACGTAACAAATTGTGGGAAAAATCAAGAGGTCTGAATACTTTCCGAAGGCGCTGTATGTAGCCAATGAAAATATGTATTTTTCCCATTCAGTTTCATACGTGCGATGCCCCACTTTGATAACCATTGTGTTAGCTCACTCGACCTGTGTTGATTGACAGTTTGCTAGTCCAATCAGAGGGCCGAGTGTACATTTCGCTTTGAAATCTGCATGTTTTTTAGTTTTTTTTGCACTTGCGATCCTAACTGCGGCAACTGTCTCTGGCTGCGTGGAGAGCAATCAAAATGAGTGACAAAACATTACGAAAACCTGGCCAGATCATTTCAAGTCATCATCAGTGTCTAGTCGAGTCCTGAGTTTCGAGGCATCGAGTCCAAGTTAAGTCTGAAGTTATTTTATTTTCTATCAAGTCATGTGCGTGGAGTCCACACTGAGCTTCTACTAATGATATACTGTGTGTACTTTTTCAGGATACAACATTATGGAGAGGGAATCTAATCAATATAGGATAGTAGTTTGTCATTAGTGAAGGCTTCTAAGCCTCTTAACTAATCTCTGTGTACATTACCACAGTGTGTGCCATCCATACCATTGTGTCTGTGTACATTACTACAGTGTGTGTGTGTGTGTGTGTGTGTGTGTGTGTGTGTGTGTGTGTGTGTGTGTGTGTGTGTGTGTGTGTGTGTGTGTGTGTGTGTGTGTGTGTGTGTGTGTGTGTGTGTGTGTGTGTGTGTGTGCTTTAGAAATACATTTGATTGATTGATTGGTTCTATTTTCTCTTTGTTCCTCTGTTTTAGCCCCGTCTCCTGTGAGTGTGGTGAGGAAAGGGAATTCTGGGAAGAACAGCATCTCTGTGTTGTGGCAGGAGCCAGACAGACCCAACGGGATAATCCTGGAGTACGAGATCAAATACTTTGAGAAGGTACAACTAACCCTCAAACACACAACCTCAAACAATCAGTAACTACCCACAACTTCCTACAATTACCTGCAGCTACCTACACACTACAACCTCACAAAACTACCTAGAATTACCCATACCTACAATTACGTACAACTTCCTACGTACTAAAACCTCACAAAGGTAGCAGGTAGCCTAGTGGTTAGAGTGTTGGGACAGTAACTGAACGTTCGCTGGATCGAGTTCCTGAGCTGACAAGGTGAAAATCTGTCGTTCTACCCCTGAAACAAGGCAGTTAACCCACTGTTCTCCGGTAGGCCGTCATTGTAAATAAGAATTTGTTCTTACCTGATTTGCCTCGTTAAATAAAGGTTCAATTGGAAGAATAAAAACTTACGACAACTACCTGCAGATACCTAGAACCTCATAAAACAACCAGGAACTAAGTTTCACAACTACCTGCAGCTACCTAGAACCTCGTAAAACAACCAGGAACTACGTTTCACAACTACCTGCAGCTACCTAGAACCTCATAAAACAACCTGGAACTACGTTTCACAACTACCTGCAGCTACCTAGAACCTCATAAAACAACCTGGAACTACGTTTCACAACTACCCGCAGCTACCTAGAACCTCATAAAACAACCTGGAACTACGTTTCACAACTACCTGCAGCTACCTAGAACCTCGTAAAACAACCAGGAACTACGTTTCACAACTACCTGCAGCTACCTAGAACCTCATAAAACAACCAGGAACTAAGTTTCACAACTACCTGCAGCTACCTAGAACCTCAAAAAACAACCAGGAACTACGTTACACAACTACCTGCAGCTACCTAGAACCTCATAAAACAACCTGGAACTACGTTTCACAACTACCTGCAGCTACCTAGAACCTCATAAAACAACCTGGAACTACGTTTCACAACTACCCGCAGCTACCTAGAACCTCATAAAACAACCTGGAACTACGTTTCACAACTACCTGCAGCTACCTAGAACCTCATAAAACAACCAGGAACTACGTTTCACAACTACCTGCAGCGACCTAGAACCTCATAAAACAACCTGGAACTAAGTTTCACAACTACCTGCAGCGACCTAGAACCTCATAAAACAACCAGGAACTATGTTTCACAACTACCTGCAGCTACCTAGAACCTCATAAAACAACCTGGAACTACGTTTCACAACTACCTGCAGCGACCTAGAACCTCATAAAACAACCTGGAACTACGTTTCACAACTACCTGCAGCCTAGAACCTCATAAAACAACCTGGAACTACGTTTCACAACTACCTGCAGCTACCTAGAACCTCATAAAACAACCTGGAACTACGTTTCACAACTACCTGCAGCTACCTAGAACCTCATAAAACAACCTGGAACTACGTTTCACACCTACCTGCAGCTACCTAGAACCTCATAAAACAACCTGGAACTACGTTTCACAACTACCTGCAGCTACCTAGAACCTCATAAAACAACCTGGAACTATGTTTCAAAACTACCTGCAGCTACCTAGAACCTCATAAAACAAACCTGGAACTATGTGTCACAACTATCTGCAGCTACCTAGAACCTCATAAAACTACCAGGAACTACGTTTCACAACTACCTGCAGCTACCTTGAACCTCATAAAACTACCAGGAACTACGTTTCAAAACTACCCGCAGCTTCCTAGAACCTCATAAAACAACCTGGAACTAAGTTTCACAACTACCTGCAGCTACCTAGAACCTCATAAAACAACCAGGAACTAAGTTTCACAACTACCTGCAGCTACCTAGAACCTCATAAAACAACCTGGAACTAAGTTTCACAACTACCTGCAGCTACCTAGAACCTCATAAAACAACCTGGAACTAAGTTTCACAACTACCTGCAGCTACCTAGAACCTCATAAAACAACCTGGAACTACGTTACACAACTACCTGCAGCTACCTAGAACATCATAAAACAACCTGGAACTACGTTTCACAACTACCTGCAGCTACCTAGAACCTCATAAAACAACCAGGAACTACGTTACACAACTACCTGCAGCTACCTAGAACCTCATAAAACAACCAGGAACTAAGTTTCACAACTACCTGCAGCTACCTAGAACCTCATAAAACAACCAGGAACTACGTTACACAACTACCTGCAGCTACCTAGAACCTCATAAAACAACCAGGAACTAAGTTTCACAACTACCTGCAGCTACCTAGAACCTCATAAAACAACCAGGAACTAAGTTTCACAACTACCTGCAGCTACCTAGAACCTCATAAAACAACCAGGAACTAAGTTTCTTACTAACAACCTTCAAATAACCGTAGGTTACTAAATCCAATATCTAGCTGTATAACTATAGCTATAGTGTTACCCCAGTTTATGCCAACAG
>NC_074666.1:1383776-1463776 GCF_029448725.1 Salvelinus fontinalis | reverse complement strand
TCCCTGCTAACAGTCTGTAATGTGTCAAGGTCCCTGCTAACAGTCTGTAATGTGTCAAGGTCCCTGCTAACAGTCTGTAATGTGTCAAGGTCCCTGCTAACAGTCTGTAATGTGTCAATGTCCCTGCTAACAGTCTTTAATGTGTCAAGGTCCCTGCTAACAGTCTGTAATGTGTCAAGGTCCCTGCTAACAGTCTGTAATGTGTCAAGGTCCCTGCTAACAGTCTGTTATGTGTCAAGGTCCCTGCTAACAGTCTGCTCTACCCCAACAGTCGCTGCATCCAGTGACCAGTCTCAGGTCCCCATCGTCGCTGTAGCCATCACTGTCGGGGTTATACTACTGGCCCTGGTGACTGGCTTACTGCTTAGTGGAAGGTAAGATCATATCTCTGTCCCCTGCCTTGTCTCTGTCCCCTGGCTGTGTCCCTGTCTCTGTCCCTGCCTTGTCCCTGTCTCTGTCCCCTGCCTTGTCCCTGTCTCTGTCCCTGTCTGTGTCCTTGTCTCTGTCCCTCTCTCTGTCCCTGTTGCTGTCCCTGTCTCTGTCCCTGTCTGTGTCCCTGTCTCTGTCCCTGTCTGTGTCCTTATCTCTGTCCCAGTCTGTGTCCCTGTCTGTGTCCCTGTCTGTGTCCCTGTCTGTGTCCCTGTCTCTGTCCCTGTCTCTGTCCCTGTCTGTGTCCCTGTCTCTGTACCCTGCCTT
Source organism: Salvelinus fontinalis (assembly GCF_029448725.1). Taxonomy (NCBI): domain Eukaryota; kingdom Metazoa; phylum Chordata; class Actinopteri; order Salmoniformes; family Salmonidae; genus Salvelinus; species Salvelinus fontinalis. The sequence goes on along the minus strand of NC_074666.1, from coordinate 1,463,080 downwards.
GTCCCTGTCTCTGTCCTTGTCTGTTTCATTGTCTCTGTCCCTGTCTGTGTCCCTGTCTGTGTCCCTGTCTCTGTCCCTGTCTCCGTCCCTGTCTCTGTCCTTGTCTCTGTCCCTGTCTGTGTCCCTGTCTCTGTCCTTGTCTGTGTCCCTGTCTCCATCCCTGTCTCCGTCCCTGTCTCCGTCCCTGTCTCTGTCCCTGTCTGTGTCCCTGTCTGTGTCCCTGTCTGTGTCCCTGTCTGTGTCCCTGTCTGTGTCCCTGTCTCTGTCCCTGTCTCCGTCCCTGTCTCTGTCCTTGTCTGTGTCCCTGTCTCTGTCCCTGTCTGTGTCCCTGTCTCCGTCCCTGTCTCCATCCCTGTCTCTGTCCTTGTCTCTGTCCCTGCCTTGTCCCTGTCTGTTTCCCTGTCTCTGTCCCTTGCCTTGTCCCTGTCTGTGTCACATGCCTTGTCCCTGTCTCTGTCCCTAGCTGTGTCTTTGTCTCTGTCCCATATGTGTCCTTGTCTCTGTCCCTGTCTCTGTCCCTGTCTCTGTCCCGTCTCTGTCCCTGTCTCTGTCCCTGTCTCTGTCCCTGTCTCTGTCCCTTTCTCTAGTGTTTTCGGTAACTCTGGTCATGTTGTGATGTTTACGGCTTATGGCTTTAACATATGTCTGGTGTGTGAAGGCTACGGCGGGGGGAGGATGGGGCTGTTCTCATACAAATACAATGATCATTTACGTCATTCTATTCTGTGGTTGTTCTACAATACCCTCACAGGAAGCTGAGGCAGAGACAATATCCTGTTTCACGTACGCTGCACAGGTTACTTTGCATGACAACATCACCACCATAGAGCAACAGTCACAGTACTATGACTGGCCTGCTGCTGACAACAACAATACCAACAGTCACAGTAATATGACTTGCCTGCTGCTGACAACAACAATACCAACAGTCCCAGTAATATGACTTGCCTGCTGCTGACAACAACAATACCAACAGTCACAGTAATATGACTGGCCTGCTGCTGACAACAACAATACCAACAGTCCCAGTAATATGACTTGCCTGCTGCTGACAACAACAATACCAACAGTCACAGTAATATGACTTGCCTGCTGCTGACAACAACAATACCAACAGTCACAGTACCAGTCTAGCCTTGGCCTCAGTACTTTAGATAAATCCCATCCTGCCGTAGCCTTGGCCTCATTACTTTAGACAGAACCCATCTTGCCTTTGCTGTGGACTTGGCCTCAGTACTTTAGATAAATCCCACCCTGCCGTAGTCTTGGCCTCAGTACTTTAGATAAATCCCATCCTGCCGTAGCCTTGGCCTCAGTACTTTAGATAAATCCCATCCTGCCATAGTCTTGGCCTCAGTACTTTAGATAAATCCCATCCTGCCGTATTCTTGGCCTCAGTACTTTAGATAAATCCCATCCTGCCGTAGTCTTGGCCTCAGAAGTTTAGATAAATCCCATCCTGCTGTAGTCTTGGCCTCAGTACTTTAGATAAATCCCATCCTGCCGTAGCCTTGGCCTCAGTACTTTAGATAAATCCCATCCTGCCGTAGCCTTGGCCTCAGTACTTTAGATAAATCCCATCCTGCCATAGTCTTGGCCTCAGTACTTTAGATAAATCCCATCCTGCCGTAGCCTTGGCCTCAGTACTTTAGATAAATCCCATCCTGCCGTAGCCTTGGCCTCAGTACTTTAGATAAATCCCATCCTGCCGTAGCCTTGGCCTCAGTACTTTAGATAAATCCCATCCTGCCGTAGCCTTGGCCTCAGTACTTTAGATAAATCCCATCCTGCCATAGCCTTGGCCTCAGTACTTTAGATAAATCCCATCCTGCCGTAGCCTTGGCCTCAGTACTTTAGATAAATCCCATCCTGCCATAGCCTTGGTGCCAGTACTTTAGATAGATCCCATCTTGCCTTAGCTGTGGCCTTGACCATAGTATTCAGATAGATCTTTGGCCTCACGCTAGTCTCCCTTAAAAATAGCGGATCCCTCGCTCACACCCTCTTAAGCCCTGGCCCCACCCATCTCTTTAAGCATTCACATGTGAGGCCATGTGCTAAACAGAGGGAGTAGTGTAGTAAACAACCAAAGATATCAAGACTAAAAGTGGTGACAGTAGTAGCCCACAATAAGGAAAAACTCCAGGTAAAAATACACTTCATCTAGTCCCGATATCATAATCTGACTTTGGCGCAGGTCATGTTGTTCCTCACATTACTGTCTCTGATAAACACACACTATATCAAATAAAACCAACGTTTATTTGTCGCATACACAGGATACAGAAGGTGTAAACGGTACAGTGAAATGGTTACTCGTATATTTGCATAGTAGCAATATCAAAAATAGGAAGTGTCCAGATAAATATTGTGTAAATGTTTTATAATTATTAGATGATTCTTACCGAGACACACTTGTCTAAATTGATGGGTCATGTGAAGGAAATGCTAAAACCACATCTAGCTAAGTGGATTGGTCGCTATTGTCTAGACATGTACATGAAATACACTAGATGGCCGTAATCACCCCCCAGACACACCTGGCCAGTGGTCTAGGGCACTGCATCGCAGTGCTAGCTGCGCCACCAGAGTCTCTGGGTTCGCGCCCAGGCTCTGTCGCAGCCGGCAGCAACCGGGAGGTCCGTGGGGCGACGCACAACTGGCATAGCGTCGTCCGGGTTAGGGAGGGTTTGGTCGGTAGGGATATCCTTGTCTCAGTATGTAAAAAAAAAAAAATGTCATAAAATGGATGTAATAAAATGCTCTCTACTGTAAGTCGCTCTGGATAAGAGCGTCTGCTAAATGACTAAAATGTAAATGTAAAAATATTGATGGGTGATGTAATCATCTGGTGAAGTGGAGTCTGTTGTTTAGACATGTAGCTAGCTAGCTAAACAGTTAAACCTAATGGTGCTTTCAAGACAACTGGGAACTTGGAAAAATAGAGGTCAAATCATGAAGTCCGGGCTCTAGAAAGAGACCCGAGTTCCCGAGTTGAAATTCTGAGTTGGATGATCGTTAAAAAATACATTTCCCCAGTGGGAGCTACTTTTTTTCCCCTCGAGTTCTTAGTTGTCTTAAACAAACTGAAGTCAGAAGTCAGAGATTTCCGAGTTCTCAGTTGTTTTGAATGCGGCAATAATCCCAACCCGTACTACTAGCAATACAAACTGATTGTCATAGCTAGCCACCGCGCATGAAACTGTAGGTAGCTAAAGCTAGCCAATTAGGTTCAATGTTAGCTACCATTAGGCTGTGTGTTCTCCTTTTGACTACCTCCGCATATTTACAATCAAACGCCAGAATATTCTCCATCTCCTTAGCTATATTTTTCTGCTTCCACCGGGCATTCCACAGATTTCAAAACTTGGTCAACTTCTGTCGATCATTGTTGATCACCGTTTCGGTAGGACACGACAACGTCTGGTTCAATTCAAATGTTCTGACCTAAATCGGGGATTTGCTCATCGTCTGATCTAGAGTCAGCGTGGCATGATCGTCCTCCAGGAAAGTGGAGAGAAGCAGCAACACTTTTACCGTTCTTCTTAATATCTTTCAAAAAAGCTGCAGTGGAAAGGATTACTTACACATACTGAGCAGCTCATGTTATGGACAGAAGCCTGCTACATGGCAGACCAATCCGAACTCATCTTTCGGCATGTCCAACCCAGCCATTATCTCAGCCAATCATGGCTAGTGGGAAGGTTCCTGACTTTTTCCGTGGCTAAACCAACTAGGCTCGTAATTTAACAATTTTATTCATATTTACAGATGGCATACACGTTTTTTTTTAAGACTGTAACGTCCTGACCATAGTTCTTGTATGTTTTGCTTGTTTAGTGTTGGTCAGGACGTGAGCTGGGTGGGAATTCTATGTTGTGTGTATAGTTCGTCTGTTTCTGGTTCTCAATCAGAGGCAGCTGTCAATCGTTGTCCCTGATTGAGTATCATATATAGGTGGCTTGTTTTGTGTTGGGATTTGGTGAGTGATTGTTTCCTGTGTCAGTGTTTGTGCCACACAGGACTGTGACGGTTAGTTTGTTTGTTATTTTGTATAGTGTCTATGTCTAACGTTAGTAGCTTGTGTATTGCACTTTCGTTTGTAGCTTCACGGTCGTTTGTTGTTTTGTATTAGTTTGTCAGTATCTTGTCTTTGTGTTAATTAAATTCATGGAAAATTACCACGCTGCACATTGGTCCTCCGATCCTTCTCTCCTCTCCTCGTCCGAGGAGGAGGAAGAGCTAGACTGCCGTTACAAAGGCGCAGGAATTTCACATGTTCCAGAAGGCATTTCTGCCCCAAAATGTTTACAAATGCCTTTACAAATGCCTCCCCTGTGAAGTAGTGACATACGACATTCACCTGTCTTCCTGGAATGAGTCACAAATGTGCAAAAGGACGTTGCTACCCAGGCGCTAAAATGTCTCTCTCATCACATAATCAATATCGTCAATGGATGATTGGGCGATAGAATCCAGATAGAAACTGATGATTGAGCTTGTGATTTGACATCAGGATGAAGACGAAGAGGATGCTTGAATTTAGAACAATAATGTAAAGATGAGGAAGATTTGTGGCCGTTGTGGGCGGTCTAATTATTTAATTATGAAAGGCTGGGAATTGAAGATAATTTCCACTCAGAGAGTCAAATCAGACACTGAGTACAACATACTATGTGTCGAATCAAACGAATGGACATGATCTGGAGTCGGATAGGGGATCAGATATCGAGTTTGACATCGACGTTGCAATGTTGCCCGACGAAGAGTCTTCATTAGTTTCGAGTCTCCGCCTCAGACGCCTGAGCCTCGTCGCAGCAAGACCAGAAGAGTGTGGGACGACCATCCCAACGTGAGACAAGAGTCTGGCAGAGAAGACCAGACGGCTTGGAAAAGTGAACTAACAGAGACGGGAGCTGCCGCCCTCTACACAACACAACATACCAGCAGAGCTGTACTCCACCTCAGCGATGTCAGAGTGGTAAAGCTAACTGTATTGATCTACACCAGCAGTATCATAATGGATGTATTGATCAGCAGTATCATAATGGATGTATTGATCAGCAGTATCATAATGGATGTATATTCAGTTCAACTGGTCACCATTCAGTGTATGTGTCACTGGCCTGTCTTTCCTAGCCTTTCCTCCACCCTACTGTCCTGACACGACCCCCTGTCCTGACACGACCCCCTGTCCTGACACGACCCACTGTCCTGACACGACCCACTGTCCAGACACGACCCACTGTCGTGACACGACCCACTGTCCTGACACAACCCACTGTCCTGACACGACCCACTGTCCTGACACGACCCACTGTCCTGACACGACCCACTGTCGTGACACGACCCACTGTCCTGACACAACCCACTGTCCTGACACAACCCCCTGTCCTGACACAACAACCAGACACGACCCACTGTCCTGACACAACAACCAGACACGACCCACTGTCCTGACACAACCCACTGTCCTGACACAACCAGACACGACCCACTGTCCTGACACAACAACCAGACACGACCCACTGTCCTGACACAACCCACTGTCCTGACACGACCCACTGTCCTGACATGACCCACTGTCCTGACACGACCCAATGTCCTGACACAACCCACTGTCCTGACACGACCCAATGTCCTGACACAACCCAATGTCCTGACACAACAACCAGATACGACCCACTGTCCTGACACGACCCACTGTCCTGACACGAACCACTGTCCTGACACAACCCAATGTCCTGACACAACAACCAGACACGACCCACTGTCCTGACACAACCCACTGTCCTGACACAACCCACTGTCCTGACACAACCAGACACAACCCAATGTCCTGACACAACAACCAGACACGACCCACTGTCCTGACACAACCCACTGTCCTGACACGACCCACTGTCCTGACACAACCCACTGTCCTGACACGACCCACTGTCCTGACACAACAACCAGACACGACCCACTGTCCTGACACAACCCCCTGTCCTGACACAACAACCAGACACAACCTAATGTCCTGACACAACCCCCTGTCCTGACACAACCCCCTGTCCAGACACAACCCAATGTCCTGACACAACCCAATGTCCTGACACAACAACCAGCCACGACCCACTGTCCTGACACAACCAGACACAACCCCCTGTCCTGACACAACCAGACACAACCCCCTGTCCTGACACAACAACCAGACACAACCCCCTGTCCTGACACAACCAGACACAACCCCCTGTCCTGACACAACCAGACACAACCCCCTGTCCTGACACAACAACCAGACACGACCCAATGTCCTGACACAACCCCCTGTCCTGACACAACAACCAGACACAACCCAATGTCCTGACACAACAACCAGACACAACCCCCTGTCCTGACACAACAACCAGACACGACCCAATGTCCTGACACAACAACCAGACACAACCCCCTGTCCTGACACAACCAGACACGACCCAATGTCCTGACACAACCCACTGTCCTGACACAACCAGACACAACCCCCTGTCCTGACACAACCAGACACGACCCAATGTCCTGACACAACCAGACACAACCCCCTGTCCTGACACAACCAGACACGACCCACTGTCCTGACACAACCAGACACAACCCCCTGTCCTGACACAACCTAATGTCCTGACACAACCCACTGTCCTGGCACAACCTAATGTCCTGACACAACCCAATGTCCTGACACAACCTAATGTCCTGACACAACCCAATGTCCTGACACAACCTAATGTCCTGACACAACCCACTGTCCTGGCACAACCTAATGTCCTGACACAACCCAATGTCCTGACACAACAACCAGACACAACCTAATGTCCTGACACAACCCCCTGTCCTGGCACAACCTAATGTCCTGACACAACCCACTGTCCTGGCACAACCTAATGTCCTGACACAACCCACTGTCCTGACACAAACCACTGTCCTGACACAACCCAATGTCCTGACACGACCCACTGTCCTGACACAACAGACTGTCCTGACACGACCCAATGTCCTGACACAACCCACTGTCCTGACACGACCCACTGTCCTGACACAACCCAATGTCCTGACACGACCCAATGTCCTGACACGACCCACTGTCCTGACACAACCCAATGTCCCGACACAACCCAATGTCTTGTCACAACCCAATGTCCTGACACAACCCAATGTCCTGACACGACCCACTGTCCTGACAAGACCCAATGTCCTGACACAACCCACTATCCTGACACGACCCAATGTCTTGTCACAACCCACTGTCCTGACACAACCCAATGTCCTGACACGACCCACTGTCCTGACACAACCCATCAGATATTGTTTACTCTCGGTTGAGCCTCATACAGATAGGCGTTAAATAACCACCGTCTCTGTATGATAGACTCTGTTGCCCGATGTTGGTGTCGGGCAGAGAAGCGGAGCAAGGGGGATCGCACTCCGATCCAGGTGCTGTGACATCGTCGTATGAATGCCTCGGCTGATGGCACCCCCGCTTTGAGGCGTCCACCTCTACCACAAAGGGACGAGTAGGATCAGGATGAACGAGGATTGGTCCAGAGGTGAAACGTCCCTTGAGCTCCATGAATAGCCTGTCAGCTTCGGGGGTCCAGCAAAAAACTGGTCTGGGATTTGCAAGTTAGGACCAAAGTTGTGTATAAAACGCCTGTAAAAATTGTCAAACCCGAGGAACCGCTGGACCTGCTTGAGTGAGGTTGGACTTGATCAGTCGGCAACTGCCTCACTCTTCACGGGGTCCATTTGGATGCCAGCGGTAGAGATATTGTGAACCAGGAAGGAAATCTGGGATACGTGGATCTCATGCCGTGCCGAAGTCATGCCAAAGGGCATGACTAAATACTCATAGTGGCCACTAGGGGTGTTAAAGGCAGTCTTCCACTCATCTCCCTTCCTGATTCTCACCAGATCATAAACGTTGCGGAGGTCCAGTTTGGGCCTCTTGTACCAACTCCAATGTGGAGGATATCAGGGATAGGTGGTAACGATTCTTGATGATAATCTGGTTCAGCCCTCTGAAGTTGATGCAAGGATGCAGGTCTCCATCCTTCTTACCCCCGAAGAAGAAGCCTGCACCAGCAGAGGATGTAGAGGGGCGAATGAAACCTGCCTCCAGTGACTCCCAGATGGAATTGTCCATGACTGCTGCCTCAGGGGTTCTAGAGGGAGTACAGACGACCCCGGGGAGGTATGGCACCGGGTAGGAGTTCTGTGGCACAGTCGTAAGGATGATGAGGGAGAAGTGTGACAGCCCGGTTCTTACTGAAGGCCCCCCAGAGGTCGAAGTATTTGGGACGGAGAACACAAAAAGTGTTGGTCTTCAAGGGAGGCAGGAGGACACGGCGAGGCCCTCGGTGGAGGTCTTAGACATTTACTCTGGCAGTCCTTACCCCAGTCTAGTAGGTGTCCAGTGGACCAGAAAACAAATGGGTTATGGAACGCTAGCCAGGGGTAACTTAGGATAAAGGGGTTATTTGGAGCAGTCTCAGAGTGGTTCACCCCAACCTGCAGTAGAATGGGCTTGGTCAAATATTCCACCTGACCACAGCCAATGGGGTGTCCATTGTAACACTTCCAGTGGTGGAATAAAAGAGTCAGGTGCAGAGAGCAGGAATATCTTTAACAAGTGGATGTTTATTTCCTTATAGAAATAACATATAATTCTGCGACGCCTCACAACACACAGGGCGCGTAAAGAATAATGTCCAAGGAAAAATGTAACATAGAAATCCACTCCTGAACACCACCAACACGAAACAGAAAAACAAGCCCGCACAAAAGTCAGCGGGCAAACTGGGTTTAAATAACCCCTAACCTAAACACACAACAGGTGAAACAAATTAGACAAACTCAAAGGAAAACAGAAAAGGGGATGGCAGCTAGTAGACCGGAGACGACGACCGCCGAGCGCCGCCCGAACGGGAAGAGGCACCATCCTCGGCGGGATTCGTAACATCCATTGAGGGCTTGAATCTGCAGAGGGATGGGACATTTCATGCAAGGAATCTGTAACTCTCTGGCAAAGTCTTGATCAATGAAATTATCCGCTGCCCCGGAGTCCACAAAGGCTTGGAATCTTGTGCTGACGGTTGTCCCAGTGGAGGGTAGTAACAGACTGGTTAGCCGTGAGGTAACTGCACAGCTCGTCAGGGTCTCCCCCTGTCCGGGCGTTTCCCGTCAGCTCTGGGCAGGGAGCACGGAGACGGCCGAGACCTCCGCCGTCGAGGCAGCAGCCTTCGCACATGCGCCTGTCATGCTCCTGTGGGCTCAGACGTGCGTGACCCATCTGCATGGGATCCTCCATGCTGCGCTCGGTGGGATTGGGGTGCTCAGGAAACCCGGAATGCTCTAGTGGTGTCCCGGATGCGTTTGTCAAGCCTGATTGCTAGCGTTATCAGGGACTTGAGGTTCTCTCCCAGTTCCCGAGCGGCCAGTTCATCTTTGATGGAGTTGGAAAGCGGTAAGCGGTGCCTCCGTATTCCACCCACTCTCGGTGGCGAGGGTGCGGAACTCAATGGCAAAGTCAACCACTGGTCTGGCCCCTTGGCGGAGGTTGAACAGTCGGCTGGCCGCTTCTCATCCGCCGAATGGGTGGTCAATTACTCGTCGCAACTTAGCGGTGAAGGCAACAATGGTTGTATATAGTATATAGTATATACAGTATACTAGTGGTTATATAGTATAATAGTGGTTATATAGTATAATAGTGGTTATATAGTATAATAGTTGTTATATAGTATAATAGTGGTTATATAGTATACTAGTGGTTATATAGTATACTAGTGGTTATATAGTATAATAGTGGTTATATCGTGGATATATAGTATAATAGTTGTTATATAGTATAATAGTGGTTATATAGTATACTAGTGGTTATATAGTATACTAGTGGTTATATAGTATACTAGTGGTTATATAGTATACTAGTGGTTATATAGTATAATAGTGGTTATATAGTATACTAGTGGTTATATAGTATACTAGTGGTTATATAGTATAATAGTGGTTATATCGTGGATATATAGTATAATAGTTGTTATATAGTATACTAGTGGTTATATAGTATACTAGTGGTTATATAGTATACTAGTGGTTATATAGTATACTAGTGGTTATATAGTATAATAGTGGTTATATAGTATAATAGTGGTTATATAGTATACTAGTGGTTATATAGTATACTAGTGGTTATATAGTATAATAGTGGTTATATAGTATACTAGTGGTTATATAGTATAATAGTGGTTATATAGTATAATAGTGGTTATATCATGGATATATAGTATAATAGTTGTTATATAGTATAATAGTGGTTATATAGTATACTGGGGGTTATATAGTATAATAGTGGTTGTATAGTATACTAGTGGTTATATAGTATAATAGTGGTTATATAGTATACTAGTGGTTATATAGTATAATAGTGGTTATATAGTATACTAGTGGTTATATAGTATAATAGTGGTTATATAGTATAATAGTGGTTATATAGTATAATAGTGCTTATATAGTATAATAGTGGTTATATCGTGGATATATAGTATACTAGTGGTTATATAGTATAATAGTGGTTATATAGTATAATAGTGGTTATATCGTGGATATATAGTATAATAGTTGTTATATAGTATAATAGTGGTTATATAGTATAATAGTGGTTATATAGTATACTAGTGGTTATATAGTATAATAGTGGTTATATAGTATAATAGTGGTTATATCGTGGATATATAGTATAATAGTTGTTATATAGTATAATAGTGGTTATATAGTATAATAGTGGTTATATAGTATACTAGTGGTTATATCATGGATATATAGTATAATAGTTGTTATATAGTATAATAGTGGTTATATAGTATAATAGTGGTTATATAGTATAATAGCTGTTATATAGTATAATAGTGGTTATATAGTATACTGGGGGTTATATAGTATTGTTAGTGGTTATATAGTATAATAGTGGTTATATAGTATAATAGTGGATATATAGAGTAATCGTGGTTATATAGTGGATATATAGGTTTATAGATGTTATATAGTAAAATAGTGGTTCTATAGTAAAATAGTGGTTATATAGTATAATAGTGGTTATATAGTATAATAGTGGTTATATAGTATAATAGTGGTTATATAGTATACTAGTGGTTATATAGTATACTAGTGGTCATATAGTATAATAGTGGTTATATAGTATTGTTAGTGGTTATATAGTATACTAGTGGTTATATATATGCTTGTGAATGTGGGGGTTGGGGACGGAGGTGTGTATAATAGTGGTTATATACTAGTGAATGTGGGGGTTGGGGACGGAGGTATGAGGGAATAGATGGAGTGATAAGAAAGCCTATTAATAAACTGATGTAAGAGTGTCACTACGGGGGGGAAATAAACGTTGATGGAAGGGGAAGTAGGCCTTCCACCCACCCCACCCCCTCCCTCCGACTGTGTCTGACTGACTGACTCATCACTGGAGGCAGTGGACACTAGTGTTTCACTGCCTCCAGCCCTCAGGCAACCACAGCCCTGTCCTGTCTTACTGGGATAAGACTGCTATTGATGCCCTCTACAATGCTTGTCCAAACTCCGCTCATCCATGGAGGCAAGCCTAGTCCCCATCACCAGACTACCCTCCAAAATGCTTGTCCAAACTCCCCTCATCCATGGAGGCAAGCCTAGTCCCCATCACCAAACTACCCTCCACAATGCCAACCCAATATTCCCTGCAACACCAAGCCAGCGCAGTCCCCAGGCTCTGTGTCCTGTATGTCGGATGGTATTATGGCATGTGGAGCAGCTCTGCACTGTGTGTGAACACGATCACATTTAAAATCAATGTCGTCAATTCTCATCTGCTTCTATCTCGGGTTCATCTTGTCATAATATTGAGTTGAGATGTCTGTTTGGCGCACCACTGTAGAGGGATGTTTACTCCCTATGCAGAGAACAGAGACAGAGAGCATAGAGAAAGAATGAACAGAGAGAGGAGAGAAAATGAGAATGGAGAGAGAGAGAGAGAGAGAGCAGAGAGAGCAGCGGTGAGAGAGAGCAGAGAGAGCAGCGGTGAGAGAGAGCAGAGAGAGCAGCGGTGAGAGAGAGCAGAGAGAGCAGCGGTGAGAGAGAGCAGAGAGAGCAGCGGTGAGAGAGAGCAGAGAGAGCAGCGGTGAGAGAGAGCAGAGAGAGCGCAGCAGATGGGATCTCTGCTCTCCTGTGTGTGGTTTAGCTCATATAGGATCTCTGCTCTCCTGTGTGTGGTTTAGCTCATATAGGATCTCTGCTCTCCTGTGTGGTTTAGCTCATACAGGATCTCTGCTCTCCTGTGTGTGGTATAGCTCATATAGGATCTCTGCTCTCCTGTGTGTGGTTTAGCTCATATAGGATCTCTGCTCTCCTGTGTGTGGTTTAGCTCATATAGGATCTCTGCTCTCCTGTGTGGTTTAGCTCATACAGGATCTCTGCTCTCCTGTGTGTGGTTTAGCTCATACAGGATCTCTGCTCTCCTGTGTGTGGTTTAGCTCATATAGGATCTCTGCTCTCCTGTGTGTGGTTTAGCTCATATAGGATCTCTGCTCTCCTGTGTGGTTTAGCTCATATAGGATCTCTGCTCTCCTGTGTGTGGTTTAGCTCATATAGGATCTCTGCTCTCCTGTGTGTATTTGTGGTTTAGTTTGTGCTCAATGTGTGTGCTGTAACATGACAGTAATACAGCATCATTTATGTGGTAAATCTCTCAGGCGGTGTGGCTACAGCAAGGCCAAGCAGGAACCTGATGAAGAGAAGATACACTTCCACAACGGCCACAGTAAGTTACACACACACACACACACACACACACACACACACACACACACACACACACACACACACACACACACACACACACACACACACACACACACACACACACACACACACACACACACACACACACAGTATTGTATTTTATACTACACCACAGACTGTTAAACAGCCATCTCCAGCACACCAGAGGCTGCTGCCTATAGACATCGATTAGGAATCACTGGCCACGTTAAGGAAAGGAATCACTGGCCACTTTAAGGAAAGGAATCACTGGCCACGTTAAGGAAAGGAAACACTGGCCACGTTAAGGAAAGGAATCACTGGCCACGTTAAGGAAAGGAATCACTGGCCACTTTAAGGAAAGGAATCACTGGCCACGTTAAGGAAAGGAATCACTGGCCACGTTAAGGAAAGGAATCACTGGCCACTTTAAGGAAAGGAATCACTGGCCACTTTAAGGAAAGGAATCACTGGCCACTTTAAGGAAAGGAATCACTGGCCACTTTAAGGAAAGGAATCACTGGCCACGTTAAGGAAAGGAAACACTAGTCACTTTAATCACATCTCCATATCTTGCATTACTCAACTCATACGTGTAAACTGTACTCTATACTATTCTACGGTCTCTTAGTCACTTTAATTGTTTGTAAATATTGCATCATCCGTCTCATATGTATATCCTGTATTCTATACTATGCCACTGTATCTTAGTCTATGCATTACTCATCTCATATATATATCCTGTATTCTATACTATGCCGCTGTATCTTAGTCTATGCATTACTCATCTCATATATATATCCTGTATTCTATACTATGCCACTGTATCTTAGTCTATGCATTACTCATCTCATATATATATCCTGTATTCTATACTATGCCGCTGTATCTTAGTCCAATGCCATAAAAATACACTACCGTTGAAACGTTTGAGGTCACTTAGAAATGTCCTTGTTTTTGAAAGAAAAGCTAATTGTTTTCCATTAAAATAACTTAAAATTGATTGGAAATACATTGTAGACATTGTTAATGTTGTAAATTACTTTTGTAGCTGGAAACGACAGATTTTATAAATGTAATATCTACATAGGCGAAAATAAGCCCATTATCAGCAACCAATCCCTCCTGTGTTCCAATGGCACGTTGTGTTAGCTAATCCAAGTTTATCATTTTAAAAGGCTAATTGATAACTAGAAAACCATTTTGCAATTATGTTAGCACAGCTGAAATCTGTTGGGCTGATTAAAGAAGCAATAAAACTGGCCTTCTTTAGATTAGTTGAGTATCTGGAGCATCAGCATTTGTGTGTTCAATTACAGGCGCAAAATGGGCAGAAACAAATAACTTTCTTCTGAAACTCGTCAGTCTATTCTTGTTCTGAGAAATGAAGGCTATTCCATGTGAGAAATTGCCAAGAAACTGAAGATCTCGTACAAGGCTGTGTACTACTCCCTTCACAGAACAGCGCAAACTGGCTCTAACCAGAATAGAAAGAGGATTGGGAGGACAAGGACAAGGACAAGTACAAGGACAAGTACATTAGAGTGTCTGAGAAACAGATGCCTCACAAGTCCTCAACTGGCAACTTCATTAAATAGTACCCGCAAAACACCAGTCTCAACGTCAACAGTGAAGAGGCGACTCCGGGATGCTGGCCTTCTAGACAGAGTTGCAAAGAAAAAGCCGTATCTCAGACTGGCCAATTAAAAGTTTAAGATGGGCAAAAGAACACAGACACTGGACAGAGAAAGATTGGAAAAATGTGTTACGGACAGACAAATCTAAGTTTGATGTGTTTGGATCACAAAGAAGAACATTCATGAGACGCAGAAAAAATGATGGTCTGGGGATGCTTTGGTGGTTGACGCCATCTGTCAAGCATGGTGGAGGCAATGTGATGGTCTGGGGGTGCTTTGGTGGTTGACGCCATCTGTCAAGCATGGTGGAGGCAATGTGATGGTCTGGGGGTGCTTTGGTGGTTGACGCCATCTGTCAAGCATGGTGGAGGCAATGTGATGGTCTGGGGGTGCTTTGGTGCTTGACGCCATCTGTCAAGCATGGTGGAGGCAATGTGATGGTCTGGGGGGGCTTTGGTGGTTGACGCCATCTGTCAAGCATGGTGGAGGCAATGTGATGGTCTGGGGGTGCTTTGGTGGTTGATGCCATCTGTCAAGCAAGGTGGAGGCAATGTGATGGTCTGGCGGTGCTTTGGTGGTTGACGCCGTCTGTCAAGCATGGTGGAGGCAATGTGATGGTCTGGGGGTGCTTTGGTGCTTGACGCCATCTGTCAAGCATGGTGGAGGCAATGTGATGGTCTGGGGGTGCTTTGGTGGTGGTAAAGTGGGAGATATGTACAGAGTAAAAGGGATCTTGAAGAAGGAAGGCTACCACTCCATTTTGCAACACCATACCCTGTGGACGGCGCTTAAATGGAGCCAATTTCCTCTTACAACAGGACAATGACCCAAAGCACAGCTCCAAACTATACAATAACTATTTAGGTTAGAAGCAGTCAGATGGTATTCTATAATGGAGTGGCCAGCACAGTCACCGGATCTCAACCCTATTGAGTTGTTGTGGGAGCAGCTTGACCGTATGGTACGCAAGAAGTGCCCATCAAGCAAATCCAACTTGTGGGATGTGCTTCAGAAGTAACTGCTGCAAATGGAGGATTCTTTGACGAAAGCAAAGTTTGAAGGACACAATTATTATTTCAATTAAAAATCATTATTTATAACCTTATCAACGTCTTGACTGTATTTCCTATTAATTTTTCAACTCATGGAAAACAAGGACATTTCTAAGTGACCCCAAACTTTTGAACGGTAGTGTACTGTATATCGCCCCCTCCACGCCTAGAAGTATCTCCTTTCTCTCTCTTGTTCCCAGGGCATTCGAAAAACATTCAGACCCCTTCACTTTTTCCACATTTTGTTACATTACAGCTTTATTCTAAAATGGATTAAATTGTCTTCCCCCTCATCAATCTACACACAATACCCAATAATGACAAAAGAAAAACAGGTCTGTAGAAATTTTTGCAAATGTATTTTAAAATAAAAACTGAAATATCATATTTACATAAGTATTCAGACCCTTGACTCAGTACTTTCTTGAAGCACCTTTGGCAGAGATTACAGCCTCGAGTCTTCTTGGGTATGACGCCACAAGCTTGGCTCAACTGTATTCTGGGAGTTTCTCCCATTCTTCTCTGCAGATCCTCTCAACCTCTGTCAAGTTGGATTGGAAGCGTCCCTGCACAGCCATTTTCAGGTCTCTCAAAAGATGTTTGATCGGGTTCAAGTCTGGACTCTGGCTGGGCCACTCAAGGACATTCAGAGACTTGTCCCGAAGCCACTCCTGTGTTGTCTTGGCTGTTTACTTAGGGTCGTTGTCCTGTTGGAAGGTGAACCTTCGCCCCAGTCTGAGGTCCTGAACGCTCTGGAGGTTTTCATCAAGGATCGCTCTGTACATTGCTCCATTCATCTTTGCCTCAATCCTAACTAGTCTCCCAATCCCTGCCGCTGAAGTACATCCACGCAGCATGATGCTGCCACTGCCATGCTTCACCGTAGAGATGGTGTCAGGTTTCCTCCAGACATGATGCTGCCACCACCATGCTTCACCGTAGGGATGGTGTCAGGTTTCCTCCAGACATGATGCTGCCACCACCATGCTTCACCGTAGGGATGGTGTCAGGTTTCCTCCAGACATGATGCTGCCACCACCGTGCTTCACCGTAGGGATGGTGTCAGGTTTCCTCCAGACATGATGCTGCCACCACCGTGCTTCACCGTAGAGATGGTGTCAGGTTTCCTCCAGACATGATGCTGCCACCACCATGCTTCACCGTAGGGATGGTGTCAGGTTTCCTCCAGACATGATGCTGCCACCACCATGCTTCACCGTAGGGATGGTGTCAGGTTTCCTCCAGACATGATGCTGCCACCACCATGCTTCACCGTAGGGATGGTGTCAGGTTTCCTCCAGACATGATGCTGCCACCACCATGCTTCACCGTAGGGATGGTGTCAGGTTTCCTCCAGACATGATGCTGCCACCACCATGCTTCACCGTAGGGATGGTGTCAGGTTTCCTCCAGACATGATGCTGCCACCACCATGCTTCACCGTAGGGATGGTGTCAGGTTTCCTCCAGACATGATGCTGCCACCACCATGCTTCACCGTAGGGATGGTGTCAGGTTTCCTCCAGACATGATGCTGCCACCACCATGCTTCACCATAGGGATGGTGCCATGTTTCCTCCAGATGTGACACTTGACATTCAGGCCAAAGAGTTCAATATTGGTTTCATCAGACCAGATAATCTGGTTTCTCATGGTCTGAGAGTCTTTAGGTGCCTTTCGGGTAAACTCCAAGCGGGTTGTCATGTGCCTTTTACTGAGGATTGGCTTCCGTCTGGCCACTCTACCATAAAGGCCTGATTGGTGGAGTGCTGCAGAGATAGTTTTCCTTCTGGAAGGTTCTCCCATCTCCACAGAGGAACGCTAGAGCTCTGTCAGAGTGACCATCAGGTTCTTGGTCACCTCCCAGACCACAGCCCTTCTCCCCTGATTGCTCAGTTTGGCCATGCGGCCAGCTCTAGGAAGAGTCTTAGTGGTTACAAACTTTTTCCATTTCAGAATGATGGAGGCCACTGTGTTCTTGGGGATCTTCAATGCTGCAGAAATGTTTTGGTACCCTTCCCCAGATCTGTGCCTCGACACAATCCTGTCTCGGAGCTCTACGGACAATTCCTTCGAACTCATGGCTTGGTTTTTGCTCTGACATGTGCTGTCAACTGTGGGACCTTAAATAGACAGGTGTGTGCCTTTCCAAATCATGTCCAATCATGGTGCGGCTGGCTTCCGGGTAGGTGTTAAGAAGCATGTTTCGGAGGACGCATGACTCGACCTTTGCCTCCTGAGCTCGTTGGGGAGTTGCAGCAAAGAGACAAGATCGAAAACAAAAAAATACATGAAAAAAACCACTGTATTTCTGTTTATGAACCTGTTTTCGCTTTTTCATGATGTGTGTAGATTGATGAGGTAGACAATTACTGAATACATTTTAGAATACGGCTGTAACGTAACAAAATGTGGAAAAGGTTAATGGGTCTGAATGCTTCCGAATGCACTGTATATTCGTATCGTATATTGTATATTATTTATTTGTGTATGGACCCCGGGTGTGTACGTATATCGACCCCCACTCTTATGAGTATGTCCCCTCTCTCTCTAGTTATGTACCCGGGGGTGTGTACGTATATCGACCCCCACTCTTATGAGTATGTCCTCTCTCTCTAGTTATGTACCCGGGGGTGTGTACGTATATCGACCCCCGCTCTTATGAGTATGTCCTCTCTCTCTCTAGTTATGTACCCGGGGGTGTGTACGTATATCGACCCCCGCACTTATGAGAATGTCCCCTCTCTCTCTAGTTATGTACCCGGGGGTGCGTACATATATCGATCCCCACACCTACGAGGACCCCAACCAGGCCGTCCATGAGTTCGCCAAGGAGATCGATGTTTCCTGCATCACAATTGAGAGAGTCATTGGAGCTGGTGAGTGGAGAGTGTGTGTGTGTGTGTGTGTGTGTGTGTGTGTGTGTGTGTGTGTGTGTGTGTGTGTGTGTGTGTGTGTGTGTGTGTGTGTGTGTGTATACACACTGTGGTTGAATGTTTGTGTGTTTACATGTGTGTCTTCCAGGATGTGTTTTGGTTAACTGTGTTTCTATTCCAGGTGAGTTTGGGGAGGTGTGCAGCGGCCCCCTCCGCCTGCCTGGTAAGAAGGAGTTCCCAGTAGCCATTAAGACCCTGAAGGCAGGTTACACAGAACGACAAAGGCGGGACTTCCTAGGGGAGGCGTCCATCATGGGACAGTTTGATCATCCAAACATTATCCACCTGGAAGGCGTGGTCACCAAGAGTGCGTCTTGTTTCATATCATTCTGTCTGTAAAAATACAGTTGAAGTCGGAAGTGTACCTTGTGTTCCTAGCTCCAACAGTGCAGTAATTTCTAACCATTAACAACAATACACACAAATCTAAAAGTAAAAGAACGCAATTAAGAAATATGTACAGTTGAAGTCGGAAGTTTACATACACCTTAGCAAAATACATTTAAACCCCCGTTTTTCACAATTCCTAACATTTAATCCTTGTAAAAATTCGCTATCTTAGGTCAGTTAGGATCACCTCTTTATTTTAAGAATGTGAAATGTCAGAATAATAGTAGAATGATTTATTTCAGCTTTTATTTCTTTCATCACATTCCAGGTGGTTTAGAAGTTTACATACACTCAATTAGTATTTGGTAGCATTGCCTTTAAATTGTTTAACTTGGGTCAAATGTTTTGGGTAGCCTTCCACAAGCTTCCCACAATAAGTTTGGTGAATTTTGGCCCATTTCTTCTGACAGGGCTGGTGTAATGGAGTCAGATTTGTAGGCCTCCTTGCTCGCACACTCTTTTCAGTTCTGCCCACACATTTTCTGCAGGATTGAGGTCAGGGCTTTGTGATGGCCACTCTAATACCTTGACTTTGTTGTCCTTAAGCCATTTTTCCACAACTTTGGAAGTATGCTTGGGGTCATTGTCCATTTGGAAGACCCATTTGCGACCAAGCTTTAACTTCCTGACTGGTGTCTTGAGATGTTGCTTCAATATATCCACATAATGTTCCTCCTCATGATGCCATCTATTTTGTGACGTGCACCAGTCCCTCCTGCAGCAAAGCGCCCCCACAACATGATGCTGCCACTCCCGTGCTTCAAGGTTGGGATGGTGTTCTTCGGCTTGCAAGCATCCCCCTTTCTCCTCCAAACATAACAATGGCACTTATGGCCAAACAGTTCTATTTTTGTTTCATCAGACCAGAGGACATTTCTCCAAAAAGTACGATCTTTGTCACCATGTGCAGTTGCAAACCGTAGTCTGTGGCGGTTTTGGAGCAGTGGCTTCTTCCTTGCTGAGCGGCCTGTCAGGTTATGTTGATATAGGACTCGTTTTACTGTGGATATAGATACTTGTGTGCCTGTTTCCTCCAGCATCTTCACAAGGTCCTTTGCTGTTGTTCTGGGATTGATTTGCACTTTTCACACCAAAGTACGTTCATCTCTAGGAGACAGAACGCGTCTCCTTCCTGAGCTGTATGACGGCTGCGTGGTCCCATGGTGTTTATACTTGCGTACTATTGTTTGTACAGATTAAGGTGGTACCTTCAGGTATTTGGAAATTGCCCCCAAGGATGAACCAGACTTGTGGAGGTCTGCAAATGTTTTTCTGAGGCCTTGGCTAATTTCTTTTGATTTTCCCATGATGTCAAGCAAAGAGGCACTGAGTTTGAAGGTAGGCCATGAAATACATCCACAGGTACACCTTCAATTGACTCAAATGATGTCAATTAGCCTATCAGAAGCTTCCAAATCCATGACATCTTTTTCTGGAATTTTCCAAGCTGTTCAAAGGCACAATCAACTTATTGTATGTAAACTTCTGACCGACTGGAATTGTGATACAGTGAATTATAAGTGAAATAATCTGTCTGTAAACAATTGTTGTAAAAATTACTTGTGTCATGCACAAAGTAGATGTCCTAACCGACTTGCCAAAACTATAGTTTGTTAACAAGAAATTTGTGGAGTGGTTGAAAAACAAGTTTTAATGACTCCAACCTAAGTGTATGTAAACTTCCAACTTCAACTGTACATGTTGTGTATATTGTCTGTATTAATACATGTTGTGTATATTGTCTGTATTAATACATGTTGTGTATATTGTCTGTATTAATACATGTTGTGTATATTGTCTGTATTAATACAGGTTGTGTATATTGCCTATATTAATACATGTTGTGTATATTGTCTGTATTAATACATGTTGTGTATATTGTCTGTATTAATACATGTTGTATATATTGTCTGTATTAATACATGTTGTATATATTGTCTGTATTAATACATGTTGTATATATTGCCTGTATTAATACATGTTGTGTATTTTGTCTGTATTAATACATGTTGTGTATATTGTCTGTATTAATACATGTTGTGTATATTGCCTGTATTAATACATGTTGTGTATATTGTCTGTATTAATACATGTTGTGTATATTGTCTGTATTAATACATGTTGTGTATATTGTCTGTATTAATACATGTTGTGTATATTGTCTGTATTAATACATGTTGTATATATTGCCTGTATTAATACATGTTGTGTATATTGTCTGTATTAATACATGTTGTGTATATTGTCTATGTGGTTCCATAGCAGCGGTGATGTATCACTCATCTGTTTGATATTATATTATTATCTCTATTCTTTTGTCAGCAAAACCTGTGATGATCATCACGGAGTACATGGAGAACGGATCACTGGACACCTTCCTCAAGGTAAACCATGCAGATCACTGGACACCTTCCTCAAGGTAAACCATGCAGATCACTGGACACCTTCCTCAAGGTAAACCATGTGGATCACTGGACACCTTCCTCAAGGTAAACCATGTGGATCACTGGACACCTTCCTCAAGGTAAACCATGCAGATCACTGGACACCTTCCTCAAGGTAAACCATGTGGATCACTGGACACCTTCCTCAAGGTAAACCATGCAGATCACTGGACACCTTCCTCAAGGTAAACCATGTGGATCACTGGACACCTTCCTCAAGGTAAACCATGCAGATCACTGGACACCTTCCTCAAGGTAAACCATGCAGATCACTGGACACCTTCCTCAAGGTAAACCATGCAGATCACTGGACACCTTCCTCAAGGTAAACCATGCAGATCACTGGACACCTTCCTCAAGGTAAACCATGCAGATCACTGGACACCTTCCTCAAGGTAAACCATGCAGATCACTGGACACCTTCCTCAAGGTAAACCATGCAGATCACTGGACACCTTCCTCAAGGTAAACCATGCAGATCACTGGACACCTTCCTCAAGGTAAACCATGCAGATCACTGGACACCTTCCTCAAGGTAAACCATGCAGATCACTGGACACCTTCCTCAAGGTAAACCATGTGGATCACTGGACACCTTCCTCAAGGTAAACCATGCAGATCACTGGACACCTTCCTCAAGGTAAACCATGCGGATCACTGGACACCTTCCTCAAGGTAAACCATGTGGATCACTGGACACCTTCCTCAAGGTAAACCATGTGGATCACTGGACACCTTCCTCAAGGTAAACCATGCAGATCACTGGACACCTTCCTCAAGGTAAACCATGCGGATCACTGGACACCTTCCTCAAGGTAAACCATGCAGATCACTGGACACCTTCCTCAAGGTAAACCATGCGGATCACTGGACACCTTCCTCAAGGTAAACCATGTGGATCACTGGACACCTTCCTCAAGGTAAACCATGCAGATCACTGGACACCTTCCTCAAGGTAAACCATGCAGATCACTGGACACCTTCCTCAAATTAAACCATGTGGATCACTGGACACCTTCCTCAAAGTAAACCATGTGGATCACTGGACACCTTCCTCAAGGTAAACCATGCAGATCACTGGACACCTTCCTCAAGGTAAACCATGTGGATCACTGGACACCTTCCTCAAGGTAAACCATGCAGATCACTGGACACCTTCCTCAAGGTAAACCATGTGGATCACTGGACACCTTCCTCAAGGTAAACCATGCAGATCACTGGACACCTTCCTCAAGGTAAACCATGCAGATCACTGGACACCTTCCTCAAGGTAAACCATGTGGATCACTGGACACCTTCCTCAAGGTAAACCATGTGGATCACTGGACACCTTCCTCAAGGTAAACCATGCAGATCACTAGACACCTTCCTCAAGGTAAACCATGCAGATCACTGGACACCTTCCTCAAGGTAAACCATGTGGATCACTGGACACCTTCCTCAAGGTAAACCCTGCAGATCACTGGACACCTTCCTCAAGGTAAACCATGCGGATCACTGGACACCTTCCTCAAGGTAAACCATGTGGATCACTGGACACCTTCCTCAAGGTAAACCATGTGGATCACTGGACACCTTCCTCAAGGTAAACCATGTGGATCACTGGACACCTTCCTCAAGGTAAACCATGTGGATCACTGGACACCTTCCTCAAGGTAAACCCTGCAGATCACTGGACACCTTCCTCAAGGTAAACCATGCAGATCACTGGACACCTTCCTCAAGGTAAACCATGCAGATCACTGGACACCTTCCTCAAGGTAAACCATGCAGATCACTGGACACCTTCCTCAAAGTAAACCATGTGGATCACTGGACACCTTCCTCAAGGTAAACCATGTGGATCACTGGACACCTTCCTCAAGGTAAACCATGCAGATCACTGGACACCTTCCTCAAGGTAAACCATGCAGATCACTGGACACCTTCCTCAAGGTAAACCATGCAGATCACTGGACACCTTCCTCAAGGTAAACCCTGCAGATCACTGGACACCTTCCTCAAGGTAAACCATGTGGATCACTGGACACCTTCCTCAAGGTAAACCATGCAGATCGCTGGACACCTTCCTCAAGGTAAACCATGCAGATCACTGGACACCTTCCTCAAGGTAAACCATGCAGATCACTGGACACCTTCCTCAAGGTAAACCATGCAGATCACTGGACACCTTCCTCAAGGTAAACCATGCAGATCACTGGACACCTTCCTCAAGGTAAACCATACAGATCACTGGACACCTTCCTCAAGGTAAACTATGCAGATCACTGGACACCTTCCTCAAGGTAAACCATGCGGATCACTTGACACCTTCCTCAAGGTAAACCATGCAGCTCACTGGACACCTTCCTCAAGGTAAACCATGCAGATCACTGGACACCTTCCTCAAGGTAAACCATGTGGATCACTGGACACCTTCCTCAAGGTAAACCATGTGGATCACTGGACACCTTCCTCAAGGTAAACCATGTGGATCACTGGACACCTTCCTCAAGGTAAACCATGCAGATCACTGGACACCTTCCTCAAGGTAAACCATGTGGATCACTGGACACCTTCCTCAAGGTAAACCATGTGGATCACTGGACACCTTCCTCAAGGTAAACCATGCGGATCACTGGACACCTTCCTCAAGGTAAACCATACAGATCACTGGACACCTTCCTCAAGGTAAACCATGCAGATCACTGGACACCTTCCTCAAGGTAAACCATGCAGATCACTGGACACCTTCCTCAAGGTAAACCATGCAGATCACTGGACACCTTCCTCAAGGTAAACCATGTGGATCACTGGACACCTTCCTCAAGGTAAACCATGTGGATCACTGGACACCTTCCTCAAGGTAAACCATGTGGATCACTGGACACCTTCCTCAAGGTAAACCATGCAGATCACTGGACACCTTCCTCAAGGTAAACCATGTGGATCACTGGACACCTTCCTCAAGGTAAACCATGCAGATCACTGGACACCTTCCTCAAGGTAAACCATGTGGATCACTGGACACCTTCCTCAAGGTAAACCATGCAGATCACTGGACACCTTCCTCAAGGTAAACCATGTGGATCACTGGACACCTTCCTCAAGGTAAACCATGTGGATCACTGGACACCTTCCTCAAGGTAAACCATGCAGATCACTGGACACCTTCCTCAAGGTAAACCATGCGGATCACTGGACACCTTCCTCAAGGTAAACCATGCGGATCACTGGACACCTTCCTCAAGGTAAACCATGCAGATCACTGGACACCTTCCTCAAGGTAAACCATGTGGATCACTGGACACCTTCCTCAAGGTAAACCATGTGGATCACTGGACACCTTCCTCAAGGTAAACCATGCGGATCACTTGACACTGGACACGGTCCCTGGTCAAAGGTACTGCATTATCATGGGAAGGGGGTGTCCCTGGTCAACGGTAGTGCATTATAAAGGGAATGGGGTGTCCCTGGTCAAAGGTGGTGCATTATCATTGGAATGGGGTGTCCCTGGTCAAAGGTAGTGCATTATCATGGGAATGGGGTGTCATTAGGGACGTACTCTGAGCTTTTCCTCCCTCTTCTTCTTCTTGTAGAAGAACGACAGCCAGTTCACAGTGATCCAGCTGGTTGGGATGCTGCGTGGTATGGCCTCAGGCATGCGCTACCTGTCAGACATTGGATACGTGCACCGGGACCTGGCAGCACGTAACATCCTGGTCAACAGCAACCTGGTGTGTAAGGTGTCTGACTTTGGCCTGTCCAGAGTCCTGGAGGATGATGCTGAGGCTGCATATACGACCAGGGTAAGTGTCTGTCTGTCTGCGTGTCTGTCTGCGTGTCTGTCTGTCTGTCTGTCTGTCTGCCTGTCTGCCTGTCTGCCTGTCTGTCTGTCTGTCTGTCTGTCTGTCTGTCTGTCTGTCTGTCTGTCTCTGTGCCTGCCTGCCTGTCTGTCTGCCTGCCTGTCTGTCTGTCTCTGTGCCTGTCTGTCTGTCTGTCTGTCTGTCTGTCTGTCTGTCTGTGTCTGCCTGCCTGCCTGTCTGTCTGTCTGTCTGTCTGTCTGTCTGTCTGTCTGTCTCTGTGTCTCTGTGTCCATCGTCTCTTCTAGCTCTACTGATTCCAACTACATAGAGGGACAGTCAGAGGGGGCTTGACAGGAAGGGGGGAGGGAGCGTTTAGCATGGCATGCACACCGTGCTCTGTGAGGTCTGAGGCTCATATGTGAGAGCGCTGTGTGTGTGTGTGTGTGTGTGTGTGTGTGTGTGTGTGTGTGTGTGTGTGTGTGTGTGTGTGTGTGTGTGTGTGTGTGTGTGTGTGTGTGTGTGTGTAGTAGTGTTAGCTAGCTGTCTCTACTTGGCTGTCTGAGGCAGTGTGTATGTAGCAGTGTTAGCTAGCTGTCTACTTGGCTGTCTGAGGCAGTGTGTATGTAGTAGTGTTAGCTAGCTGTCTCTACTTGGCTGTCTGAGGCAGTGTGTATGTAGCAGTGTTAGCTAGCTGTCTACTTGGCTGTCTGAGGCAGTGTGTATGTAGCAGTGTTAGCTAGCTGTCTCTACTTGGCTGTCTGAGGCAGTGTGTATGTAGCAGTGTTAGTTAGCTGTCTACTTGGCTGTCTGAGGCAGTGTGTATGTAGCAGTGTTAGCTAGCTGTATCTACTTGGCTGTCTGAGGCAGTGTGTATGTAGCAGTGTTAGCTAGCTGTATCTACTTGGCTGTCTGAGGCAGTGTGTATGTAGCAGTGTTAGTTAGCTGTCTACTTGGCTGTCTGAGGCAGTGTGTATGTAGCAGTGTTAGCTAGCTGTATCTACTTGGCTGTCTGAGGCAGTGTGTATGTAGCAGTGTTAGCTAGCTGTATCTACTTGGCTGTCTGAGGCAGTGTGTATGTAGCAGTGTTAGCTAGCTGTCTACTTGGCTGTCTGAGGCAGTGTGTATGTAGCAGTGTTAGCTAGCTGTCTACTTGGCTGTCTGAGGCAGTGTGTATGTAGCAGTGTTAGCTAGCTGTATCTACTTGGCTGTCTGAGGCAGTGTGTATGTAGCAGTGTTAGCTAGCTGTCTACTTGGCTGTCTGAGGCAGTGTGTATGTAGCAGTGTTAGCTAGCTGTCTCCATTTAGCTTTCTAAACTTGATAATTGCGCCGTGTCGTCCAGATTGTGCAGGTTCTGTCACTGACTGTGACACGGCATCCAGGACAGCCAATTAGCTATCGGCACAATCTCCAGGACAGCCAATTAACACGCAGCGCAGTCTCCAGGACATATCTACATTCTTGCTCTCTCTGAGAACCACACAAAGCCTGTACACATCATCCTCCGTCCTAAAATAACCATCCGAACGTTGTCGATGTGTTTCTCTCAGGGCGGTAAAATCCCGATCCGCTGGACAGCTCCAGAAGCAATAGCGTTTAGGAAGTTCACCTCCGCCTCTGACGTGTGGAGCTACGGCATCGCCATGTGGGAAGTGATGTCATACGGAGAGAGACCCTACTGGGAGATGAGTAACCAGGATGTAAGTCTTCTTCTCATTTGCCACCAATGGTAGGATTTATTGAGCTCGTGTTTATGGTTGCTGTAGATCATTAGAACAAAGTATTCATTTTTAATGTCACAGACTACAAGCTACGCTACTTATCAGATATTTATTCCGTATTACCAATGTATTCCTTTACAGTCACTAGACTGTGAGACCCAGAAACCAGAGAATAGAGGCTGTCTTTATCCGTCAATTATATTACAGGGCCACTGACTGTTAGTGTTATCCAGAAAATCGAGGTGAAATGAGTAGTATCTTAGTAGCCAGGAGGGGAATGGCTAAGAGAGGAGATGGAGACCTATTAATAGAACAGTAGAAAACGAGAAGGGGTATTGAATGTGCCTGACGGGGGAGAGATAGAGAGAAATAAAGAGGAGGGAGAGAGAGAGACGGAGTGATGGGGTTGGAGAGATAGACGGAGTGATGGAGATGAGAGAGAGAATTTAAAAAGGTGGGAGAGAGAGAGATACATAGTGATGGGATGGAGAGAGAGAGAGACAAAGTGATGGGATGGAGAGAGAGAGATACATAGTGATGGGATGGAGAGAGAGAGAGACATAGTGATGGGATGGAGAGAGAGAGAGACGGGGTGATGGGGATGGAGAGAGAGAGACAGAGTGATGGGATGGAGAGAGAGAGAGACGGGGTGATGGTGATGAGAGAGAGAGAGAGACGGGGTGATGGTGATGAGAGAGAGAGAGACGGAGTGATGGGATGGAGAGAGAGAGAGACGGGGTGATGGGATGGAGAGAGAGAGAGACGGGGTGATGGTGATGAGAGAGAGAGAGACGGAGTGATGGGGATGAGAGAGAGAAATAAAGAGGTGGGAGAGAGAGAGAGTCAGAGAAGGAGAGAGTGAAAGAGAATGAGAGAGAGCGTGTGCTGGGATAGAGAAAGAGCTAGAAGGGATGTAGAATTGTCAGAGGAAGAAAGAGAAAGAGAGGGGGAAGAGAGCAGAGGGGGAAAGAGAGAAAGGGGGGCTGGAGGTCAAGGGTCCTTTAGAACACTGGAGCCAAGTCACATGACTGTCCCTGAGAAACAGAATTCTGACTCAGGCTGGCATATACACATCCACGATTTAGTATTTATTGAAGAATAAATAACCTTCAAATAACCCACAAATCTACCAGGGATATTAAACAGCGTTTAGTGCCAATGTACAGGGCGTAGTATTGACAAGTAGGGCTCTACAGTATGGAGCCCAGTAGAGGAGAGGAGAGAAGAGGAGAGGAGAGGAGGTGCCAGAGAAAGGTGCCAGAGAGGAGGAGAGGAT
Organism: Salvelinus fontinalis; assembly: GCF_029448725.1. Classification (NCBI taxonomy): domain Eukaryota; kingdom Metazoa; phylum Chordata; class Actinopteri; order Salmoniformes; family Salmonidae; genus Salvelinus; species Salvelinus fontinalis. Next base: position 1,435,017 of record NC_074666.1, on the reverse strand, counting down.
GAAAGGTACCAGAGAGGAGGAGAGGAGGAAAGATATCAGAGAGGAGGAGAGGAGGAAAGGTACCAGAGAGGAGGAGAGGAGGAAAGGTACCAGAGAGGAGGAGAGGAGGAAAGGTGCCAGAGAGGAGGAGAGGAGGAAAGGTACCAGAGAGGAGGAGAGGAGGAAAGATGCCAGAGAGGAGGAGAGGAGGAAAGGTACCAGAGAGGAGGAGAGGAGGAAAGGTGCCAGAGAGGAGGAGGGAGGAGAGGAGGAAAGGTGTCAGAGAGGAGGAGAGGAGGAAAGGTGCCAGAGAGGAGGAGAGGAGGAAAGGTACCAGAGAGGAGAGGATGAAATGTACCAGAGAGGAGGAGAGGAGGAAAGGTACCAGAGAGGAGGAGAGGATGAAATGTACCAGAGAGGAGGAGAGGAGGAAAGGTACCAGAGAGGAGGAGAGGAGGAAAGGTACCAGAGAGGAGGAGAGGAGGAAAGATGCCAGAGAGGAGGAGAGGATGAAAGATGCCAGAGAGGAGGAGAGGAGGAAAGGTACCAGAGAGGAGGAGAGGAGGAAAGATGCCAGAGAGGAGGAGAGGAGGAAAGGTGCCAGAGAGGAGGAGAGGAGGAAAGGTGCCAGAGAGGAGGAGAGGAGGAAAGGTGCCAGAGAGGAGGAGAGGAGGAAAGGTACCAGAGAGGAGGAGAGGAGGAAAGGTACCAGAGAGGAGAGGATGAAATGTACCAGAGAGGAGGAGAGGAGGAAAGGTGCCAGAGAGGAGGAGAGGAGGAAAGGTGCCAGAGAGGAGGAGAGGAGGAAAGGTGCCAGAGAGGAGGAGAGGAGGAAAGGTACCAGAGAGGAGAGGATGAAATGTACCAGAGAGGAGGAGAGGAGGAAAGGTGCCAGAGAGGAGGAGAAGAGGAAAGATGCCAGAGAGGAGGAGAGGATGAAATGTACCAGAGAGGAGGAGAGGAGGAAAGGTACCAGAGAGGAGAGGATGAAATGTACCAGAGAGGAGGAGAGGAGGAAAGGTGCCAGAGAGGAGGAGAGGAGGAAAGGTACCAGAGAGGAGAGGATGAAATGTACCAGAGAGGAGGAGAGGAGGAAAGGTACCAGAGAGGAGGAGAGGATGAAATGTACCAGAGAGGAGGAGAGGAGGAAAGGTACCAGAGAGGAGGAGAGGAGGAAAGGTACCAGAGAGGAGGAGAGGAGGAAAGATGCCAGAGAGGAGGAGAGGATGAAAGATGCCAGAGAGGAGGAGAGGAGGAAAGGTACCAGAGAGGAGGAGAGGAGGAAAGATGCCAGAGAGGAGGAGAGGAGGAAAGGTGCCAGAGAGGAGGAGAGGAGGAAAGATGCCAGAGAGGAGGAGAGGATGAAAGATGCCAGAGAGGAGGAGAGGAGGAAAGGTACCAGAGAGGAGGAGAGGAGGAAAGATGCCAGAGAGGAGGAGAGGAGGAAAGGTGCCAGAGAGGAGGAGAGGAGGAAAGGTGCCAGAGAGGAGGAGAGGAGGAAAGGTGCCAGAGAGGAGGAGAGGAGGAAAGGTACCAGAGAGGAGGAGAGGAGGAAAGGTACCAGAGAGGAGAGGATGAAATGTACCAGAGAGGAGGAGAGGAGGAAAGGTGCCAGAGAGGAGGAGAGGAGGAAAGGTGCCAGAGAGGAGGAGAGGAGGAAAGGTGCCAGAGAGGAGGAGAGGAGGAAAGGTACCAGAGAGGAGAGGATGAAATGTACCAGAGAGGAGGAGAGGAGGAAAGGTGCCAGAGAGGAGGAGAAGAGGAAAGATGCCAGAAAGGAGGAGAGGATGAAATGTACCAGAGAGGAGGAGAGGAGGAAAGGTACCAGAGAGGAGAGGATGAAATGTACCAGAGAGGAGGAGAGGAGGAAAGGTACCAGAGAGGAGGAGAGGAGGAAAGGTACCAGAGAGGAGGAGAGGAGGAAAGGTACCAGAGAGGAGGAGAGGAGGAAAGATGCCAGAGAGGAGGAGAGGAGGAAAGGTGCCAGAGAGGAGGAGAGGAGGAAAGGTACCAGAGAGGAGAGGATGAAATGTACCAGAGAGGAGGAGAGGAGGAAAGGTACCAGAGAGGAGGAGAGGATGAAATGTACCAGAGAGGAGGAGAGGAGGAAAGGTACCAGAGAGGAGGAGAGGAGGAAAGGTACCAGAGAGGAGGAGAGGAGGAAAGATGCCAGAGAGGAGGAGAGGATGAAAGATGCCAGAGAGGAGGAGAGGAGGAAAGGTACCAGAGAGGAGGAGAGGAGGAAAGATGCCAGAGAGGAGGAGAGGAGGAAAGGTGCCAGAGAGGAGGAGAGGAGGAAAGGTGCCAGAGAGGAGGAGAGGAGGAAAGGTGCCAGAGAGGAGGAAAGGTACCAGAGAGGAGGAGAGGAGGAAAGGTACCAGAGAGGAGAGGATGAAATGTACCAGAGAGGAGGAGAGGAGGAAAGGTGCCAGAGAGGAGGAGAGGAGGAAAGGTGCCAGAGAGGAGGAGAGGAGGAAAGGTACCAGAGAGTAGGAGAGGAGGAAAGGTACCAGAGAGGAGAGGATGAAATGTACCAGAGAGGAGGAGAGGAGGAAAGGTGCCAGAGAGGAGGAGAAGAGGAAAGATGCCAGAGAGGAGGAGAGGATGAAATGTACCAGAGAGGAGGAGAGGAGGAAAGGTACCAGAGAGGAGAGGATGAAATGTACCAGAGAGGAGGAGAGGAGGAAAGGTGCCAGAGAGGAGGAGAGGAGGAAAGGTACCAGAAAGGAGAGGATGAAATGTACCAGAGAGGAGGAGAGGAGGAAAGGTACCAGAGAGGAGGAGAGGATGAAATGTACCAGAGAGGAGGAGAGGAGGAAAGGTACCAGAGAGGAGGAGAGGAGGAAAGGTACCAGAGAGGAGGAGAGGAGGAAAGATGCCAGAGAGGAGGAGAGGATGAAAGATGCCAGAGAGGAGGAGAGGAGGAAAGGTACCAGAGAGGAGGAGAGGAGGAAAGATGCCAGAGAGGAGGAGAGGAGGAAAGGTGCCAGAGAGGAGGAGAGGAGGAAAGGTGCCAGAGAGGAGGAGAGGAGGAAAGGTGCCAGAGAGGAGGAGAGGAGGAAAGGTACCAGAGAGGAGGAGAGGAGGAAAGGTACCAGAGAGGAGAGGATGAAATGTACCAGAGAGGAGGAGAGGAGGAAAGGTGCCAGAGAGGAGGAGAGGAGGAAAGGTGCCAGAGAGGAGGAGAGGAGGAAAGGTGCCAGAGAGTAGGAGAGGAGGAAAGGTACCAGAGAGGAGAGGATGAAATGTACCAGAGAGGAGGAGAGGAGGAAAGGTGCCAGAGAGGAGGAGAAGAGGAAAGATGCCAGAGAGGAGGAGAGGATGAAATGTACCAGAGAGGAGGAGTGGAGGAAAGGTACCAGAGAGGAGAGGATGAAATGTACCAGAGAGGAGGAGAGGAGGAAAGGTACCCGAGAGGAGGAGAGGAGGAAAGGTACCAGAGAGGAGAGGATGAAATGTACCAGAGAGGAGGAGAGGAGGAAAGATGCCAGAGAGGAGGAGAGGAGGAAAGGTACCAGAGAGGAGAGGATGAAATGTACCAGAGGAGGAGAGGAGGAAAGATGCCAGAGAGGAGAGGATGAAAGGTACCAGAGAGGAGGAGAGGAGGAAAGATGCCAGAGAGGAGGAGAGGAGGAAAGGTACCAGAGAGGAGGAGAGGAGGAAAGGTGCCAGAGAGGAGGAGAGGAGGAAAGGTGCCAGAGAGGAGGAGAGGAGGAAAGATGCCAGAGAGGAGGAGAGGATGAACTGTACCAGAGAGGAGGAGAGGAGGAAAAGTACCAGAGAGGAGGAGAGGAGGAAAGGTACCAGAGAGGAGGAGAGGAGGAAAGGTACCAGAGAGGAGGAGAGGAGGAAAGGTACCAGAGAGGAGAGGAAAGGAAAGAAGAGGTGCCAGAGAGGGTCCCTCAAGGAGGTGCAGCTCTCAGTCATGTTTATCTCACAGAGCATGCCTCCTCTCCTTTTCATCCAGCTCTCCTACTCCTCCTCCTCCTCTTCACTGACAGCTCTATCCATCCCAGCCTCAGATCACTCTTTCTGCTCCATCATTAATCTGTCTGAGCTGCTGCCTGAGTCTCTCTGAGGGAACACAAGTTATTTGATGTTTTATTTAACACCTTCATGAGGATTTCCCTGTGATCTCTGCTAGACTCTCTCGCTCCCCCTTATCTATCTCTCCGGTCTCTCTCCCTCTCTCTCTCTTTTAGTTAGATGCCTTCTCCCTCTCTCTCTCTCTCTTTTAGTTAGATGCCTTCTCCCTCTCTCTCTCCCTCTCTCTCTTTTAGTTAGATGCCTTCTCCCTCTCTCTCTCTCTCTCTCTTTTAGTTAGATGCCTTCTCCCTCTTTCTCTCTCTTTTAGTTAGATGCCTTCTCCCTCTCTCTCTCTCTCTCTCTCTTTTAGTTAGATGCCTTCTCCCTCTCCCTCTCTCTCTCTTTTAGTTAGATGCCTTCTCCCTCTCTCTTTCTCTCTCTTTTAGTTAGATGCCTTCTCCCTCTCTCTCTCCCTCTCTCTCTTTTAGTTAGATGCCTTCTCCCTCTCTCTCTCTCTCTCTCTTTTAGTTAGATGCCTTCTCCCTCTTTCTCTCTCTTTTAGTTAGATGCCTTCTCCCTCTCTCCCTCTCTCTCTTTTAGTTAGATGCCTTCTCCCTCTCTCTCTCTCTCTCTCTTTTAGTTAGATGCCTTCTCCCTCTTTCTCTCTCTTTTAGTTAGATGCCTTCTCCCTCTCTCCCTCTCTCTCTTTTAGTTAGATCCCTTCTCCCTCTCTCTCTCTTTTAGTTAGATGCCTTCTCCCTCTCTCCCTCTCTCTCTTTTAGTTAGATGCCTTCTCCCTCTCTCTCTCTTTTAGTTAGATGCCTTCTCCCTCTCGCCCTCTCTCTCTTGTTTCCAGTTTGCACAAAGTCCAGTGTAGTTCCTTGAGGGCCGTCGTGGTGTCGGCTTGAGGGGGAATATACACGGCTGTGACTATAAACGAAGATAATTCTCTTCGGAGGTAATATGGCATTGATTGTGAGGTCTTCTAGGTCGGGTGAACAAAAGGAGTTCCTTTAATCACAGTCACACAATGAGTAGTTAATCATGAAACATACACCCCCACCTTTCTTCTTCCCAGAGAGTTCTTTATTCCTGTCTGCTCGATGTACTGAGAACCCAGCTGGCTGTGTGAACGGGGACAGTATATCCAGAGAGTTCTTTATTCCTGTCTGCTCGATGTACTGAGAACCAAGCTGGCTGTATGGACGGGGACAGTATATCCAGAGAGTTCTTTATTCCTGTCTGCTCGATGTACTGAGAACCCAGCTGGCTGTATGGACGGGGACTATATTTCCGGAGAGAGCCATGATTCTGTGGAATAGAGTATGTTACAGTCCCTGATGTGTCTCTGGAAGGAGATCCTCGCCCTGAGCTCGTCTACTTTATTGTCCAGGGATTGAACATTAGCGAGTAAAATACTCGGAGGCGATGGATGATGTGTACGCCTGAGTCGGACTAGAAGTCCACTCTGAATACCTCTTCTCCGCCGGCGGCGTCTTGTATCAGCTTCTGGGATAAATTTGCCTTGGGGAGTATGAACAAAGGATTCAATTCGGGAAAGTTGTATTTCTGTTTGTAATGCTGGTGAGTTACTGTCGCTCTGAAATCCAAAAGTTACTTCCAGCTGTAAGTAATAACACAAAAAACATTCTGGGCTAATAATGTAAGAAATAACAACAAAATTACTACATGGTAGACCAATCCAAACTCATCTCCCGGCATGTCCAGCCCATCCATTATCTCAGCCAATCATGGCTAGCGGGAAGTTTCCTGTCTTTTTCTGTGGCTAAACCAACTAGGCTCGTAATTTTACAGATGGAATACAAATTAAGCCACGTGATAGTTCACATGTTCCAGAAAGCATTTCTGAAGTGTTGTTCAGTTTCCACTTTTGTGGGCAGTGTGCACATAGCCTGTCTTCTCTCGAGAGCCAGGTCTGCCCAAGGCGGCCTTTCTCAATAGCAAGGCTATGCTCACTGAGTCTGTACATAGTCAAAGCTTTCCTTAAGTTTGGGTCAGTCACAGTGGTCAGGTATTCTGCCACTGTGTACTCTCTGTTTAGGGCCAAATAGCATTCTAGTTTGCTCTGTTTGTTTTGTTAATTATTTCCAATGTGTCAAGTAATTATCTTTTTGTTTCCTCATGATTTGGTTGGGTCTAATTGTGTTGCTGTCCTGAGGCTCTGTGGGGTCTGCTTGTGTTTGTGAACAGAGCCCCAGGACCAGCTTGCTTAGGGGACTCTTCTCCAGGTTCATCTCTCTGTAGGTGATGGCTCTGTGGGGTCTGCTTGTGTTTGTGAACAGAGCCCCAGGACCAGCTTGCTTAGGGAACTCTTCTCCAGGTTCATCTCTCTGTAGGTGATGTCTCTGTGGGGTCTGTTTGTGAACAGAGCCCCAGGACCAGCTTGCTTAGGGAACTCTTCTCCAGGTTCATCTCTCTGTAGGTGATGTCTCTGTGGGGTCTGTTTGTGAACAGAGCCCCAGGACCAGCTTGCTTAGGGAACTCTTCTCCAGGTTCATCTCTCTGTAGGTGATGGCTCTGTGGGGTCTGTTTGTGAACAGAGCCCCAGGACCAGCTTGCTTAGGGGACTCTTCTCCAGGTTCATCTCTCTGTAGGTGATGGCTCTGTGGGGTCTGTTTGTGAACAGAGCCCCAGGACCAGCTTGCTTAGGGGACTCTTCTCCAGGTTCATCTCTCTGTAGGTGATGGCTCTGTGGGGTGTGTTTGTGAACAGAGCCCCAGGACCAGCTTGCTTAGGGGACTCTTCTCCAGGTTCATCTCTCTGTAGGTGATGGCTCTGTGGGGTCTGTTTGTGAACAGAGCCCCAGGACCAGCTTGCTTAGGGGACTCTTCTCCAGGTTCATCTCTCTGTAGGTGATGGCTCTGTGGGGTCTGTTTGTGAACAGAGCCCCAGGACCAGCTTGCTTAGGGGACTCTTCTCCAGGTTCATCTCTCTGTAGGTGATGGCTCTGTGGGGTCTGTTTGTGAACAGAGCCCCAGGACCAGCTTGCTTAGGGGACTCTTCTCCAGGTTCATCTCTCTGTAGGTGATGGCTTTGTTGTAGATTATAACGGTGCTTTTCCTTATATTGATAAATAGCGGGTATCGATCTAATTCTGTTCTGCATGCATTATTTGGTGTTTTACGTTGTACACGGAGGATATTTTTGCAGAATAAAATTTGGTGTTTGTCCCATTTAGTGAATTCTTGGTTGCTGAGCGGACCCCAGACCTCTCAACCATAAAGGGCAATGGATTCTATAACGGGTAAATTGTTTTGTTGTTGCCAGATCCTAATTGGTATGTTGATTTTTATGTTCCTTTTGATGGCATAGAATGCCCTTCTTGCCTTGTCTCTTAGCTCGTTCACAGCTTTGTGGAAGTTACCCGTGGCTCTGATGTTTAGGCCAAGGTATGTATTGTTTGTGTGCTCTAGGCCATCGGTGTCTAGATGGAATTTATATTTGTGGTCCTGGCAACTGACCTTTTTTGGAACACCATTATTTTTGTCTTACTGAGATTTACTGTCAGGGCCCAGGTCTGACAGAATCTGTGCAGAAGATCTAGGTGCTGCTGTAGGCCCTCCTTGGTTGGTGACAGAAGCACCAGATCATCAGCAAACAGTAGACATTTGACTTCAGATTCTAGTAAGGTGATGCCAGGTGCTGCAGACTGTTCTAGTGCCCTGGCTAATTCGTTGATATATTTGTTGAAGAGAGTGGAGTGGCTTAAGAGTTTAAGTATAGCCAATTTGAATTTGTAGTCTGTATATTTTATCATTTCATTGAGAATGCCATCTACACCACAAGCCTTTTTGGGTTAGAGGGTTTGTATTTTCAATGTAATTGGAGAATCCAGTGGGTTCTGGTCGTCTTTAATAGTTGATTCTAAGATTTATATTTGATCATGTATATGTTTTTGCTGTTTGTTCTTTGTCATAGAGCCAAAAAGATTGGAGAAGTGGTTTATCCACACATCTCCATTTTGGATAGATAATTCTTCGTGTTGTTGTTTGTTTAGTGTTTTCCAATTAACCCAGAGGTGATTAGAGTCTATAGATTCTTCAATTACAGTGATCCCTCGCCACTTCGCGGTTCACTTATCGCGGATTCGCTATTTCGCGGATTTTCATAATGCATTTTTTATTTTTTTTGGTGCATTGTGCTCTGCATTCTGATTCGCTAAAAACTCACTCCCGCTTCTTGTATCAAAACATGCTACGAATTGGACACGAGAGATGAGGAGGAAGGACTAACGCTTGGTCGCTTAGCAACCATGGTGCGAATGGCCACTGAACTTAAGCGAGTAGCTGAGGAATGGGACCCTTTGATGAGCCGTTCATTACAGTTCTCCAACGTAATCGATGGTGGCATGTCGGTGTACAAGGATCTTTTTGCAAAGAAGAAAAAAGAGCGACAACAGCTGCCTATCACTATGTTCTTCTCCCGAACAAACACACCTGCACCGCGGGCTTCAGAAGAAGAGAACACTGCAGAGCGCAGTCAGGATGCAGCGGCCCAGTCTGAAGAGCAGTGAAACGGCCTACACGTGAGTCACTGTATTTGTAATAGTTGCTAATTGTAAAAAAAAAAAAAAAGTTTTCTATTTCGCGGATTTCACTTATCGCGGGTCATTTTCGGAACGTAACCCCCGCGATAAACGAGGGATTACTGTACATTGAGCTGATTTCTGATGTGGGCTCCTTCTTGTTCCGTAGTGTATTTCTGTATTGTTTTAGTGATTCACCATAGTGAAGGCGTAGACTCAGGTTTTCTGTATTGTTTTAGTGATTCACCATAGTGAAGGTGTAGACTCAGGTTTTCTGTATTGTTTTAGTGATTCACCATAGTGAAGGCGTAGACTCAGGTTATCTGTATTGTTTTAGTGATTCACCATAGTGAAGGCGTAGACTCAGGTTTTCTGTATTGTTTCAGTGATTCACCAGAGTGAAGGTGTAGACTCAGGTTTTCTGTATTGTTTTAGTGATTCACCATAGTGAAGGAGTAGACTCAGGTTTTCTGTATTGTTTTAGTGATTCACCATAGTGAAGGCGTAGACTCAGGTTTTCTGTATTGTTTTAGTGATTCACCATAGTGAAGGCGTAGACTCAGGTTTTCTGGGTCTCTATGTTTTTGGTTGGATATGTTTCTCAATTTCTTTCTTAAGTTTTTGCATTCTTCATCAAACCATTTGTCATTGTTGTTCATTTTCTTCAGTTTTATGTTTTCTCTCTCTCTCTTTTAGCTAGACTCCTCCCTCTCTCTCTCTCCCGCTCTCTCTCTCCCTCTCTATTTTAGCTAGACTCCTCCCTCTCTCTCTCCCTCTCCCTCTCTCCCGCTCTCTCTCTCCCTCTCTATTTTAGCTAGACTCCTCCCTCTCTCTCTCTCTTTTAGCTAGACTCCTCCCTCTCTCTCTCTCCCGCTCTCTCTCTCCCTCTCTATTTTAGCTAGACTCCTCCCTCTCTCTCTCTTTTAGCTAGACTCCTCCCTCTCTCTCTCTCCCGCTCTCTCTCTCCCTCTCTATTTTAGCTAGACTCCTCCCTCTCTCTCTCTTTTAGCTAGACTCCTCCCTCTCTCTCTCTCTCTCTCTCTCTCTCTCCCTCTCTATTTTAGCTAGACTCCTCCCTCTCTCTCTCCCTCTCCCTCTCTCCCGCTCTCTCTCTCCCTCTCTATTTTAGCTAGACTCCTCCCTCTCTCCCTCTCTCTCTCTCCCTCTCTCCCTCTCTCCCGCTCTCTCTCTCCCTCTCTATTTTAGCTAGACTCCTCCCTCTCTCCCTCTCTCCCTCTCTCTCTCTCCCTCTCTATTTTAGCTAGACTCCTCCCTCTCCCTCTCTCCCGCTCTCTCTCTCCCTCTCTATTTTAGCTAGACTCCTCCCTCTCCCTCTCTCCCGCTCTCTCTCTCCCTCTCTCTTTTAGCTAGACTCCTCCCTCTCCCTCTCTCCCGCTCTCTCTCTCCCTCTCTCTTTTAGCTAGACTCCTCCCTCTCCCTCTCTCCCGCTCTCTCTCTCCCTCTCTCTTTTAGCTAGACTCCTCCCTCTCTCTCTCTCTCCCTCTCTATTTTAGCTAGACTCCTCCCTCTCCCTCTCTCCCGCTCTCTCTCTCCCTCTCTATTTTAGCTAGACTCCTCCCTCTCTCTCTCTCTTTTAGCTAGACTCCTCCCTCTCCCTCTCTCCCGCTCTCTCTCTCCCTCTCTATTTTAGCTAGACTCCTCCCTCTCTCTCTCTCTTTTAGCTAGACTCCTCCCTCTCTCTCTCTTTTTGCTAGACTCCTCCCTCTCTCTCTCTCTTTTAGCTAGACTCCTCCCTCTCTCTCTCTCCCGCTCTCTATCTCCCTCTCTATTTTAGCTAGACTCCTCCCTCTCTCTCTCTTTTTGCTAGACTCCTCCCTCTCTCTCTCTCTTTTAGCTAGACTCCTCCCTCTCTCTCTCTCCCGCTCTCTCTCTCCCTCTCTATTTTAGCTAGACTCCTCCCTCTCCCTCTCTCCCTCTCTCTCTCTCCCTCTCTATTTTAGCTAGACTCCTCCCTCTCCCTCTCTCCCGCTCTCTCTCTCCCTCTCTATTTTAGCTAGACTCCTCCCTCTCCCTCTCTCCCGCTCTCTCTCTCCCTCTCTCTTTTAGCTAGACTCCTCCCTCTCTCTCTCTCTCCCTCTCTATTTTAGCTAGACTCCTCCCTCTCCCTCTCTCCCGCTCTCTCTCTCCCTCTCTATTTGAGCTAGACTCCTCCCTCTCTCTCTCTCTTTTAGCTAGACTCCTCCCTCTCCCTCTCTCCCGCTCTCTCTCTCCCTCTCTATTTTAGCTAGACTCCTCCCTCTCTCTCTCTCTTTTAGCTAGACTCCTCCCTCTCTCTCTCTTTTTGCTAGACTCCTCCCTCTCTCTCTCTCTTTTAGCTAGACTCCTCCCTCTCTCTCTCTCCCGCTCTCTATCTCCCTCTCTATTTTAGCTAGACTCCTCCCTCTCTCTCTCTTTTTGCTAGACTCCTCCCTCTCTCTCTCTCTTTTAGCTAGACTCCTCCCTCTCTCTCTCTCCCGCTCTCTCTCTCCCTCTCTATTTTAGCTAGACTCCTCCCTCTCTCTCTCCCTCTCTCCCGCTCTCTCTCTCCCTCTCTATTTTAGCTAGACTCCTCCCTCTCTCTCTCCCTCTCCCTCTCTCCCGCTCTCTCTCTCCCTCTCTATTTTAGCTAGACTCCTCCCTCTCTCTCTCTTTTAGCTAGACTCCTCCCTCTCTCTCTCTCCCGCTCTCTCTCTCCCTCTCTAATTTAGCTAGACTCCTCCCTCTCTCTCTCTTTTTGCTAGACTCCTCCCTCTCTCTCTCTCTTTTAGCTAGACTCCTCCCTCTCTCTCTCTCCCGCTCTCTATCTCCCTCTCTATTTTAGCTAGACTCCTCCCTCTCTCTCTCTTTTTGCTAGACTCCTCCCTCTCTCTCTCTCTTTTAGCTAGACTCCTCCCTCTCTCTCTCTCCCGCTCTCTCTCTCCCTCTCTATTTTAGCTAGACTCCTCCCTCTCTCTCTCCCTCTCTCCCGCTCTCTCTCTCCCTCTCTATTTTAGCTAGACTCCTCCCTCTCTCTCTCTCTTTTAGCTAGACTCCTCCCTCTCTCTCTCTCCCGCTCTCTCTCTCCCTCTCTAATTTAGCTAGACTCCTCCCTCTCTCTCTCTTTTTGCTAGACTCCTCCCTCTCTCTCTCTCTTTTAGCTAGACTCCTCCCTCTCTCTCTCTCCCGCTCTCTATCTCCCTCTCTATTTTAGCTAGACTCCTCCCTCTCTCTCTCTTTTTGCTAGACTCCTCCCTCTCTCTCTCTCTTTTAGCTAGACTCCTCCCTCTCTCTCTCTCCCGCTCTCTCTCTCCCTCTCTATTTTAGCTAGACTCCTCCCTCTCTCTCTCTCCCGCTCTCTCTCTCCCTCTCTATTTTAGCTAGACTCCTCCCTCTCTCTCTCTCTTTTAGCTAGACTCCTCCCTCTCTCTCTCTCCCGCTCTCTCTCTCCCTCTCTATTTTAGCTAGACTCCTCCCTCTCTCTCTCTCTCCCTCTCTCCCGCTCTCTCTCTCCCTCTCTAATTTAGCTAGACTCCTCCCTCTCTCTCTCTTTTTGCTAGACTCCTCCCTCTCTCTCTCTCTTTTAGCTAGACTCCTCCCTCTCTCTCTCTCCCGCTCTCTATCTCCCTCTCTATTTTAGCTAGACTCCTCCCTCTCTCTCTCTCCCACTCTCTATCTCCCTCTCTATTTTAGCTAGACTCCTCCCTCTCTCTCTCCCTCTCTCCCGCTCTCTCTCTCCCTCTCTATTTTAGCTAGACTCCTCCCTCTCTCCCTCTCTCCCGCTCTCTATCTCCCTCTCTATTTTAGCTAGACTCCTCCCTCTCCCTCTCTCCCGCTCTCTCTCTCCCTCTCTATTTTAGCTAGACTCCTCCCTCTCTCTCTCTTTTAGCTAGACTCCTCCCTCTCTCTCTCTCCCGCTCTCTATCTCCCTCTCTATTTTAGCTAGACTCCACCCTCTCTCTCTCTTTTTGCTAGTCGCAGTCAACCCCTCTCTATCTCCCTCTCTCTTTTAGTTAGACACCTTCTCCCTCTCAGCTAGTCTCTCTCTCCCTCTCTCTCGTAGCTCTGTAGTTCTGTACCACCTGACCTCTGACCCCTGACCTCTGACACCTAACCTTTCCCTCCAGGTTATTAAGGCAGTTGAGGAGAGCTACCGTCTCCCTGGCCCTATGGACTGTCCTGTAGTTCTGTACCACCTGACCTCTGACCCCTGACCTCTGACACCTAACCTTTCCCTCCAGGTTATTAAGGCAGTTGAGGAGATCTACCGTCTCCCTGGCCCTATGGACTGTCCTGTAGTTCTGTACCACCTGACCTCTGACTCCTGACCTCTGACCTTTCCCTCCAGGTTATTAAGGCAGTTGAGGAGAGCTACCGTCTCCCTGGCCCTATGGACTGTCCTGTCGTTCTGTACCACCTAACATCTGACCCCTGACCTCTGACACCTAACCTTTCCCTCCAGGTTATTAAGGCAGTTGAGGAGAGCTACCGTCTCCCTGGCCCTATGGACTGTCCTGTCGTTCTGTACCACCTGATGATGGCCTGCTGGCAGAAGGACAGGAACAGCAGACCCAAGTTTGAGGAGATCGTCTGTCTGCTAGACAAACTGATACGCAACCCCAGCAGTCTCAAAGCCCTGGTCAACTCATCACACAGGTCAGGAACAATCCCAGTTTATGGTCAACTCATCACACAGGTCAGGAAGAGCCCAGTTTATGGTCAACATCACACAGGTCAGGAAGAGCCCAGTTTATGGTCAACATCACACAGGTCAGGAAGATTTACGGATGGATTTGTTACTTTTACTGAGGTCAGTGTGACTGACATCACTACTTAACTGGCAATGATCTCGAGTCCTCTGTCTCTCAAACACACGTGACCGCCCTGATCTCGGGTCCTCTGTCTCTCAAACACACGTGACCTCCCTGTTGACAATGCCTGAGCCAGTTATGCCACCGTCCTCCCGGGTGGCGCAGTGGTCTAGGGCACTGCATCGCATTGCTAGCTGCGCCACCAGAGTCTCTGGGTTCGCGCCCAGGCTGGGCTGGGTTCGCGCCCAGGCTCTGTCGCAGCCGGCCGCAACCGGGAGGTCCGTGGGGCGACGCACAATTGGCATAGCGTCGTCCGGGTTAGGGAGGGTTTGGCCGGTAGGGATATCCTTGTGTGTAAAAAAAAAAAAAAAAAAAAAAAAAATGTAAGTCGCTCTGGATAAGAGCGTCTGCTAAATGACTAAAATGTAAAATGTAAAAAATGGAAAGCTTTGACGGGCTAAATGGCCCAATGGCCCAATGGCCCAATGGCTAAATGGCTAAATGGCTAAATGGCTAAATGGCTAAATGGCTAAATGGCTAAATGGCTAAATGGCTAAATGGCTAAATGGCTAAATGGCTAAATGGCTAAATGGCTAAAAGGTCGTCACAGGAAATCAGAACGTGTTGACAGTTGTAACAAATAACTATCTCCTGCCACACACACACACACACACACACACACACACACACACACACACACACACACACACACACACACACACACACACACACACACACACACACTATATCTTGTCACACACACACACACACACACACACACACACACACACACACACACACACACACACACACACACACACACACACACACACACCACATCTTGTCCCTTGGTTAGAATTTGAGCTGAGCAGAAGTGGCATCGGACAAATGAATCCCAATTCTAGGAATAGCACGCAGAGAGTGGATGTTCTCCACACTATCATGGATTTCAGGACAGAGCTCCTCGTCAATATTTACCCTGTGGTTCTTCATTCTATCACTGGGACTAATGTATTCTACATGGAAGAATCATGCTGCATCTTAGGAACTGCTTTACATAATTGCAAGTGCTGTTAAATAAGAAATTGGTTGGTTGGAGCTTGGCTCAGTGGTAATATGTTCTGCTCTGTGGTTACATTCCGTTGCTTCCTAGCCTGGGAATCATTAGCACTATAGATTTTTCTGCTTGGGAATAATGTTATATCGCTATTTAAATAGAACAGTGTAATTCCATTTTAGCAGCAGCTGTAATTGTGGCTAACAATTAGAGGCCTCATAATTGAATATGCGGTTTGATCCAACAGCAGATGACACACTTCACACCTCACATTTCAGACACATATCAAACAGCACATTTCAGACTGCACATTTTAGACTGCACATTTCAGACTACACATTTCAGACTGCACATTACAGACTGCAAATTAGACTGCACATTTTAGACTGCACATTTCAGACTACACATTTCAGACTGCACATTACAGACTGCACATTAGACTGCACATTTTAGACTGCACATTTCAGACTGCACATTTCAGACTGCACATTTCAGACTGCACATTTTAGACTGCACAGTTTAGACTGCACATATCAAACTGCACATTTCAGACTGCACATTTCAGACTGCACATATCAAACTGCATATTTCAAACTGCACATTTCAGACAGCATATTTCAAACTGCACATATCAAACTGCACATTTCAGACTGCACATTTCAGACTGCACTTTTCACAAAATAATTTAGACTGCACATTTCAAACAGCACATTACAGACACATTTCAGACTGCACATTTCAGACTGTACATTCCAGACTGCACATTCCAGACTGCACATTTCAGACTGCACATATCAGACTGCACATTACAGACTGCACATTTCAGACTGCACATTCCAGACTGCACATTTCAGACTGCACATTACAGACTGCACATTTCAGACTGCACATTTCAGACTGCACATATCAGACTGCACATTACAGACTGCACATTTCAGACTGCACATTCCAGACTGCACATATCAGACTGCACATTTCAGACTGCACATTACAGACTGCACATTCCAGACTGCACATATCAGACTGCACATTTCAGACTGCACATTCCAGACTGCACATTACAGACTGCACATTTCAGACTGCACATTCCAGACTGCACATATCAGACTGCACATTTCAGACTGCACATTACAGACTGCACATTCCAGACTGCACATATCAGACTGCACATTTCAGACTGCACATTCCAGACTGCACATATCAGACTGCACATTTCAGACTGCACATTCCAGACTGCACATATCAGACTGCACATTACAGACTGCACATTTCAGACTGCACATTCCAGACTGCACATATCAGACTGCACATTTCAGACTGCACATTACAGACTGCACATATCAGACTGCACATTTCAGACTGCACATTCCAGACTGCACATTTCAGACTGCACATTTACATTTACATTTAACATTTAAGTCATTTAGCAGACGCTCTTATCCAGAGCGACTTACAAATTTGGAAAGTTCATACATATTCATCCATTCCAGACTGCACATTCCAGACTGCACATTCCAGACTGCACATTTCAGACTGCACATTACAGACTGCACATTACAGACTGCACATTCCACACTGCACATTTCAGACTGCACGTTTCAGACTGCACGTTTCACACTGCACATTTCACACTGCACATTTCAGACTGCACATTTCAGACTGCACATTTCAGACTGCACATTTCACACTGCACATTTCAGACTGCACATTTCAGACTGCACGTTTCACAAAATAATTCAGACTGCACATTACAGACTGCACATTACAGACTGCACATTACAGACTGCACATTACAGACTGCACATTACAGACTGCACATTACAGACTGCACATTTCAGACTGCACATTTCAGACTGCACATTTCAGACTACACATTTCAGACTGCACATTACAGACTACACATTCCAGACTGCACATTCCAGACTGCACATTTCAGACTGCACGTTTCACAAAATAATTCAGACTGCACATTTCAGACTGCACATTACAGACTGCACATTACAGACTGCACATTACAGACTGCACATTACAGACTGCACATTACAGACTGCACATTAGACTGCACATATCGGACTGCACATTTCAGACTGCACATTACAGACTGCACATTACAGACTGCACATTTCAGACTCCACATTTCAGACTGCACATTACAGACTGCACATTACAGACTGCACATTACAGACTGCACATTACAGACTGCACATTTCAGACTGCACATTTCAGACTGCACATTTCAGACTGCACATTTCAGACTGCACATTTCAGACTGCACATTACAGACTGCACATTTCAGACTGCACATTTCAGACTGCACATTACAGACTGCACATATCAGACTGCACATTACAGACTGCACATTACAGACTGCACATTTCAGGCTGCACATTTCAGACTGCACATTACAGACTGCACATTACAGACTGCACATTTCAGACTGCACATTTCAGACTGCACTTTTCACAAAATAATTCAGACTGCACATTTCAGACTGCACATTTCAGACTGCACATTACAGACTGCACATTTCAGGCTGCACATTTCAGACTGCACATTACAGACTGCACATTTCAGACTGCACATTTCAGACTGCACATTACAGACTGCACATTACAGACTGCACATATCAGACTGCACATTACAGACTGCACATTTCACACTGCACATTACAGACTGCACATTACAGACTGCACATTACAGACTGCACATTACAGACTGCACATTACAGACTGCACATTACAGACTGCACATTCCACACTGCACATTTCAGACTACACATGTCAGACATGATATGTGCTTCTCTCCCCTCTCTCAGGGTGTCTAATCTAGTGGAGCCCGGCAGTGTGGACTCGGAGGCCAGCGTTTCTGCGTCAGTAGCCCTGAGGGAGGCCGCTGGGTACCAGCCTGGAGGCCTGAGGGAGACCGCTGGGTACCAGCCTGGAGGCCTGAGGGAGGCCAGTGGGTACCAGTCTATAGAGGAGTGGCTGAATGGGATTAAGATGGGTCGCTACGTGGAGCTTTTCATGGACAGTGGATACACCTCAGTGGAAGTGGCCTCCCACATGACCCTGGAGTAAGTCTCCCGGGAACACTAGCTCATATCCTTCCTCCTGTTTAACCTCTGATGAGGTTGAGGAGTGTATCCCAAATTACATCATATATCCAATGGGCTCTGGGCAAAAGTAGTGCACTAAATAGGGAATAGGGTGCCGTTTGGGACGTACCCCCGTCTCCTTCCTGTGCTATGGTGTATCATGCCATGTCTACTCAGCAACAGTTTCTAAGGTTAGAGAAAACATTGCTTTTTTCTGTCTTGGTAAGTAATGGCCGGCCGGCGACAGAGTTTGCCGAGCGAAGCACTGTAGTGTAGATTCTGCTGAGTCAGCCAGAAGACCGTGGCCTGCTGAGGGAGGACAGATGTTCCCTATAGGGGGTAGAATGGAGGAGGTCACATTAACAGGCTGAGGGAGGACAGATGTTCCCTATAGGGGGTAGAATGGAGGAGGTCACATTAACAGGCTGAGGGAGGACAGATGTTCCCTATAGGTGGTAGAATGGAGGAGGTCACATTAACAGGCTGAGGGATGACAGATGTTCCCTATAGGGGGTAGAATGGAGGAGGTCACATTAACAGGCTGAGGGAGGACAGATGTTCCCTATAGGGGGTAGAATGGAGGAGGTCACATTAACAGGCTGAGGGAGGAGAGATGTTCCCTAAAGGGGGTAGAATGGAGGAGGTCACGGTTAAAACCTCTACCCATTCACCCTCCCGGATCCGGGAGCCTCCTCATCGAAAAAGCTGACTAGCATAGCCTAGCCTAGCGTCACAGGGATATCATATAATATAATTTCATGAAATCACAAGTCCAATACAGCAAATGAAAGATAAACATCTTGTGAATTCAGCCATCATTTCCGATTTTTAAAATGTTTTACAGCGAAAACACAATATGTATTTCTATTAGCTCACCACAATAGCCAAACACACAACGCCATGTTTCCACCGCATAGGTAGCTTTCACAAAACCCACAAATAGAGATAAAATTAATCACTAACCTTGAACAACTTCATCAGATGACAGTCTTATAACATCATGTTATACAATACATTTATGTTTTGTTCGAAAATGTGCATATTTATAGGTATAAATCGTAGTTTTACATTGCAGCCACCGTCACAAATATCACCAAAACAGCCAGAATAATTACAGAGAGCAACGTGAAATACATAAATACTCATCATAAAACATTTATGAAAAATACATGTTGTACAGCAAATGAAAGATAAACATCTTGGGAATCCAGCCAATATTTCCGATTTTTTTAAGCGTTTTACAGCGAAAACACAATATATATTTATATTAGCTCACCACAATAGCCAAACACACAACGCCATTTATTCACCGCCAACATAGCTTTCACAAAACCCACACATAGAGATAAAATTAATCACTAACCTTTGAACAACTTCATCAGATGACAGTCTTATAACATCATGTTATACAATACATTTATGTTTTGTTCGAAAATGTGCATATTTAGAGCTACAAATCGTGGTTTTACATTGTGAATACGTAGCCATAATGCACCAAATTGTCCGGAGAAATTTTGGACAGTCACCAAAAAACTCATCATAAACTTTACTAAAAATACATGTTATACAGCAAATGAAAGATACTCTGGTTCTTAATGCAACCGCTGTGTTAGATTTAAAAAAATGACTTTAGTACAAAGTACAGCATGCAATATTGTGAGACAGCGCCCAGCAATTCTCCGTCTTGTTGGAGCCAACATAAACCACAAAAATACGAAATAACATCATAAATATTCTCTTACCTTTGATGATCTTCCATCAGAATGTAGTGCAAGGAGTCCTAGTTCCAGAATAAATCGTTGTTTTGTTTTAGAATGTCCATTTCTTCTGTCGAATTAGCAACTTTGGCTGACACAGAGCCCCATTTTCAGAATTTTCACTTCCTGTTTGTAAGTTTGCTGCCAAATGAGTTCTGTTTTACTCACAGATATAATTCAAACAGTTTTAGAAACTTCAGAGTGTTTTCTATCCAATAGTAATAATAATATACATTTTGTATGATCTAGAACAGAGTATGAGGCCGTTTAATTTGGGCACGATTTTTTACCAAAGTGAAAATAGCGCCCCCTATTAAGAAGTCGTTTTAACAGGCCTACTGAGGGTTGCAAAGTTCTGCTAACTTTCCTCAAATTCCCAGGTTTTCCAGAAATCCCAATTGGAATATTCCTGGAAACGGGAGGGAATAAGAAAGACACCCGGAATCCTTTAACCAGGATTTGTGGAAAATCTGGGAATTTAGGGGAAGTTACCGGTATTTGCAACCCTAGGCCTGTTACCCTGGACGGGTAGCTTCTACCGAACGCTATCATTCATTTCAATATTACCTGGACTTTAGCAGCACGGCTCCGCGAAAGGCTCGCTCTGTTCAATGTCAAATTAATTACATTGTTGTCTGGTTGAAAAAATGTGACTCGTGGCTCACGCCAAGAACACTTGATAGAGTGGATTTGCTCAAGCCAGCAAATGTTAGGTGTATCAGCTAAAAACAGTTTTCCTAAATGACAAAGGTACTGAGTACTATGTTTCTCCTGCAGTGACCCGAGGAGGGTTGGAGTGAACCTGGCTGGAACTATACTCACTAACAGAATGATGTATGTTTCCCCTGCAGTGATCTGAGGAGGGTTGGAGTAAACCTGGCTGGAACTATACTCACTAACAGAATGATGTATGTTTCCCCTGCAGTGATCTGAGGAGGGTTGGAGTGAACCTGGCTGGAACTATACTCACTAACAGAATGATGTATGTTTCCCCTGCAGTGATCTGAGGAGGGTTGGAGTGAACCTGGCTGGAACTATACTCACTAACAGAATGATGTATGTTTCCCCTGCAGTGATCTGAGGAGGGTTGGAGTGAACCTGGCTGGAACTATACTCACTAACAGAATGATGTATGTTTCCCCTGCAGTGATCTGAGGAGGGTTGGAGTGAACCTGGCTGGAACTATACTCACTAACAGAATGATGTATGTTTCCCCTGCAGTGATCTGAGGAGGGTTGGAGTGAACCTGGCTGGAACTATACTCACTAACAGAATGATGTATGTTTCCCCTGCAGTGATCTGAGGAGGGTTGGAGTGAACCTGGCTGGAACTATACTCACTAACAGAATGATGTATGTTTCCCCTGCAGTGATCTGAGGAGGGTTGGAGTGAACCTGGCTGGAACTATACTCACTAACAGAATGATGTATGTTTCCCCTGCAGTGATCTGAGGAGGGTTGGAGTAAACCTGGCTGGACATCAGAAGAAGATAATCAACAGCATCCAGGAGATGAGAGTCAGCCTGGTGAATAATACTATACCCATCTGACCTCTAACCCCTTACCCTACAGCCAGATGTACAGTATGGACCAATCTGACCTTTGAACCTAGGGTCAGACATGATGAACTTTACAGTACCAATCTGACCTTTGAACCTAAGGTCAGACATGATGAACTTTACAGGACCAATCTGACCTTTGAACCTAGGGTCAGACATGATGAACTTTACAGTACCAATCGGACCACTGATAAAGGCCAGAGGTATGAACTTTACAGGACCAATCGGACCCTACTCCCAACAGGCAGACAGATAGACATGTGGATCTAGTGGCCTGGAACTTTCTATGAACATATGAACATGATGTATTTATTGACTGCAACAAACTGAAACACAACGGGACATGACTTGATGAACTGAGGAACACCGAAGAGCACTTGGTGTTGAACAGTGTTGTGTCTTTGTGACCTGAACACCTCTACTGGGTGAAGTGAGAGGAGCAGACTCTGTGTAGTTAAGTACTCTCAGGGATGGAAGTCACTGGCCGAGGCGGGCTAGTAAACAGTGAATTATACAAAGCCCGGGTAACATTCGGTTCCGAAATCTGTGCTAGGAAATGTTTTAAAAGACCATCGTGTTTGGCACATGTTCTCCTAGTCCAGTCTGAAGAGCACTAGCTCGGTACTCTTCCTGGATGGGACTCAGACATGGGAGTCAGTCTCTTGGCTGAATGTATGGCACTTCAGAAACTCCAGCAGCTTACACACACAGTCTATTACCTCTAGACAGCCAACCTACATTACTTCAACATCATCAACAGTAATACAGAGAATAACTTTCAGCACTTTTACTGAACTCATAGATGTCCTACAGAACCCACAGATGTCCTACAGAACCCATAGATGTCTTACAGAACCCATAGATATCCTACAGATCCCACAGATGTCCTACAGAACCCATAGATATCCTACAGAACCCACAGATGTCCCACAGAACCCATTGATATCCTACAGAACCCACAAATGTCCTACAGAACCCATAGATATCCTACAGAACCCACAGATGTCCTACAGAACCCACAGATGTCCTACAGAACCCATAGATATCATACAGAACCCACAGATGTCCTACAGAACCCACAGATGTCCTACAGAACCCATCGATATCCTACAGAACCCACAGATGTCCTACAGAACCCACAGATGTCCTACAGAACCCACAGATGTCCTACAGAACCCATAGATATCCTACAGAACCCACAGATGTTCTACAGAACCCACAGATGTTCTACAGAACCTGCAGATGTCCTACAGAACCCGCAGATATCCTACAGAACCCACAGATGTCCTACAGAACCCATAGATATCCTGCAGAACCCACAGATGTCCTACAGAACCCGCAGATATCCTACAGAACCCACAGATGTCCTACAGAACCCATAGATATCCTGCAGAACCCACAGATGTCCTACAGAACCCATTGATATCCTACAGAACCCACAGATGTCCTACAGAACCCGCAGATATCCTACAGAACCCACATATGTCCTACAGAACCCACAGATATCCTACAGAACCCACAGATGTCCTACAGAACCCACCGATGTCCTACAGAACCCACCGATGTCCTACAGAACCCGCAGATGTCCTACAGAACCCGCAGATGTCCTACAGAACCCACAGATGTCCTACAGAACCCACCGATGTCCTACAGAACCCGCAGATGTCCTACAGAACCCACAGATGTCCTACAGAACCCACCGATGTCCTACAGAACCCACCGATGTCCTACAGAACCCGCAGATGTCCTACAGAACCCGCAGATGTCCTACAGAACCCTTAGATGTCCTACAGAACCCACAGATATCCTACAGAACCCACAGATGTACTACAGAACCCTTAGATGTACTACAGAACCCATAGATATCCTACAGAACCCATAGATATCCTACAGAACCCACAGATGTCCTACAGAACCCATAGATATCCTACAGAACCCACAGATGTCCTACAGAACCCGCAGATGTCCTACAGAACCCATAGATATCCTACAGAACCCACAGATATCCTACAGAACCCACAGATGTCCTACAGAACCCACAGATGTCCTACAGAACCCACAGATGTCCTACAGAACCCACAGATGTCCTACAGAACCCATAGATATCCTACTGACATCCTGCAGTATCTACAAACATCCTTAAAAACGTTCAGACAAACTACGGAACGTGCCACACTCCAACAGAAAAACTACTGTTTCAACATAATCAGTCAATCCTACAGAATTGTACAGAACATCCAGTGTTCCGTAGCTCCACATGCATCCGAAAGAGAAATAGAACACGTTGCAGTCTATCAGAACCTTCAGACAACCGACAGAACCTCCAGGAACCTACCAGAACATCCATACTTCCAACTGAACTTCCAACAGAACCTTTCAATGGAACTCTCAGCAATCCACACAAATCTCCAGAACTGTCATTCAACAGAACATACCAATAGAACCCATCCAGAAGATTCTACAACATCTAACAGCACATTCTATTGATTTGCTAGTTGGTTATCTATGAGACTCTCCTCTGCACATCAAGCTTCATCACACCCCTCCAAGTATCCACTACCCTACAGAGATTGGACTGTGTTTATGCAGTAAGACTGGTTTCATACTAAACATGTATTATTTTGGTGGGGAACTCCTGAGTATTAAGAAGCAATATAGACTTTTAGCTTGGTATTCGTAATTTATTTGTAACTTTTATTCTGTAAAAGCATTTGTATGTGTGTAGTATTTCTTCATGACTACACAACCCTGGGCATGACCTCACTCGCCGAGGGTGTCTCAGGGGGGAGTGGGATATGCAAAAACACATTTCCACTTCACACGTGTATAATACACACGGGTACATGTGTGAAATAGGACAAATGTAAGCGCCCACCTAATTCTTCTTCTTCTTGTTATACATGTCGTAGGAGGTTAATTATTATAAAGTCTCCGGTCAAAATCAAATCCACAACCATCAGTCCGTGGACCATTACTTGACTTTAACATGTATATACTGGATACTGGAGAACATGACATACTGGGACCGGGTTAATGTAGAGAATATATACACTCTTAGTTCCATGTAGAACCCTCTGTGTAAAGGGTTCTGCCTGGAACCAAAAAGGGTTCTGCCTGGAACCAAAAGGGTTCTATCTGGAACCAACATGGTTCTGCCTGGAACCAAAAGGGTTCTACCTGGAACCAAAAGGGTTCTACCTGGAACCAAAAGGGTTCTATCTGGAACCAACATGGTTCTGCCTGGAACCAAAAGGGTTCTACCTGGAACCAAAATGGTTCTGCCTGGAACCAACATGGTTCTGCCTGGAACCAAAAGGGTTCTACCTGGAACCAAAAGGGTTCTGCCTGGAACCAACAGGGTTCTACCTGGAACCAAATAGGGGTTTTCAGGACAGCTGAAGAACCGCTTTATGTTCTAGATAGAACCTTTTGTTAAGAGTGTAGAGTGGGATTTAATACATGCTTTACGTAACTTCGCAGTGCTTTATTGGTTGAACTTGAGCATTTTACAGTCATGTGCACATAACTTCTGCTCTGATAATTGCTGAATGATCAATGATTACTCTATCTGCGTTCATTGTGGGATGTATTTCAGTTAACAGTCAGTTAACAACAAATTCTTATTTACAATGACGGCCTAGTGGGTTAACTGCCTTGTTCAGGGGCAGAACGACAGATGGCCTAGTGGGTTAACTGCCTTGTTCAGGGGCAGAACGACAGATGGCCTAGTGGGTTAACTGCCTTGTTCAGGGGCAGAACGACAGATGGCCTAGTGGGTTAACTGCCTTGTTCAGGGGCAGAACGACAGATGGCCTAGTGGGTTAACTGCCTTGTTCAGGGGCAGAACGACAGATGGCCTAGTGGGTTAACTGCCTTGTTCAGGGGCAGAACGACAGATGGCCTAGTGGGTTAACTGCCTTGTTCAGGGGCAGAACGACAGATGGCCTAGTGGGTTAACTGCCTTGTTCAGGGGCAGAACGACAGATGGCCTAGTGGGTTAACTGCCTTGTTCAGGGGCAGAACGACAGATGGCCTAGTGGGTTAACTGCCTTGTTCAGGGGCAGAATGACAGATGGCCTAGTGGGTTAACTGCCTTGTTCAGGGACAGAACGACAGATGGCCTAGTGGGTTAACTGCCTTGTTCAGGGACAGAACGACAGATGGCCTAGTGGGTTAACTGCCTTGTTCAGGGGCAGAACGGTAGATTTTTACCTTGTCAGCTCGGGGATTCGATCTTGCAACCTTTCGGTTACTGGCCCAACGCTCTAACCACTAGGCTACCTGTCGCCCCCGGCTACCTGTCGCCCCCGGCTACCTGTCGCCCCCGGCTACCTGTCGCCCCCGGCTACCTGTCGCCCCCGGCTACCTGTCGCCCCCGGCTACCTGTCGACCCCGGCTACCTGTCGTAATTGTATGAAGAGAGAAGATAGAGACACTGCTGTATTGTCTGACAGAGAACAAAGAGGGATGTACAGTATTCGAGTCAGTCAGTAGAACAGAATAACAACTTGCTTGGTGGAATATTTGTCCTTATTTCAGAAGTATATTTTAGAAAGAGACCAGGATGGTAACATCACACTGTATATTATTGGCTTTTCAGTAGAAGACACCTATTTCCAAATGACCCTGTTGTCACCTATCCCCAAATGACCCCAGTGTCACCTATCCCCAAATGACCCTAGTGTCCCCTATCCCCAAATGACCCCAGTGTCCCCTATCCCCAAATGACCCCAGTGTCACCTATCCCCAAATGACCCTAGTGTCACCTATCCCCAAATGACCCTGTTGTCACCTATCCCCAAATGACCCTAGTGTCACCTATCCCCAAATGACCCTAGTGTCCCCTATCCCCAAATGACCCTAGTGTCCCCTATCCCCAAATGACCCTAGTGTCACCTATCCCCAAATGACCCTAGTGTCACCTATCCCCAAATGACCCTAGTGTCCCCTATCCCCAAATGACCCTAGTGTCCCCTATCCCCAAATGACCCTAGTGTCCCCTATCCCCAAATGACCCTAGTGTCCCCTATCCCCAAATGACCCTAGTGTCACCTATCCCCAAATGACCCTAGTGTCACCTATCCCCAAATGACCCTACTGTCCCCTATCCCCAAATGACCCTAGTGTCCCCTATCCCCAAATGACCCTAGAGTCCCCTATCCCCAAATGACCCTAGTGTCCCCTATCCCCAAATGACCCTAGTGTCCCCTATCCCCAAATGACCCTAGTGTCCCCTATCCCCAAATGACCCTAGTGTCCCCTATCCCCAAATGACCCTAGTGTCACCTATCCCCAAATGACACTAGTGTCCCCTATCCCCAAATGACACTAGTGTCCCCTATCCCCAAATGACCCTAGTGTCCCCTATCCCCAAATGACCCTAGTGTCACCTATCCCCAAATGACCCTAGTGTCCCCTATCCCCAAATGACCCCAGTGTCCCCTATCCCCAAATGACCCCAGTGTCACCTATCCCCAAATGACCCTAGTGTCACCTATCCCCAAATGACCCTAGTGTCACCTATCCCCAAATGACCCTAGTGTCCCCTATCCCCAAATGACCCTAGTGTCCCCTATCCCCAAATGACCCTAGTGTCCCCTATCCCCAAATGACCCTAGTGTCCCCTATCCCCAAATGACCCTAGTGTCACCTAACCCCAAATGACCCTATTGTCACCTATCCCCAAATGACCCTAGTGTCCCCTATCCCCAAATGACCCTAGTGTCACCTATCCCCAAATGACCCTAGTGTCCCCTATCCCCAAATGACCCTAGTGTCCCCTATCCCCAAATGACCCTAGTGTCACCTATCCCCAAATGACCCTAGTGTCCCCTATCCCCAAATGACCCTAGTGTCCCCTATCCCCAAATGACCCTAGTGTCCCCTATCCCCAAATGACCCTAGTGTCACCTATCCCCAAATGACCCTAGTGTCACCTATCCCCAAATGACCCTAGTGTCACCTATCCCCAAATGACCCTACTGTCCCCTATCCCCAAATGACCCTAGTGTCCCCTATCCCCAAATGACCCTAGAGTCCCCTATCCCCAAATGACCCTAGTGTCCCCTATCCCCAAATGACCCTAGTGTCCCCTATCCCCAAATGACCCTAGAGTCCCCTATCCCCAAATGACCCTAGTGTCCCCTATCCCCAAATGACCCTAGTGTCACCTATCCCCAAATGACACTAGTGTCCCCTATCCCCAAATGACACTAGTGTCCCCTATCCCCAAATGACCCTAGTGTCCCCTATCCCCAAATGACCCTAGTGTCCCCTATCCCCAAATGACACTAGTGTCCCCTATCCCCAAATGACCCTAGTGTCCCCTATCCCCAAATGACCCTATTGTCTGTATAGTGGACTGCTTTTGAAATGGTCAATCCACATTTTGAAAGTCCCTTTTTTCCCCCCCAGAACAGATACAGGTCAAGGACCAGCTATATATTCTGTTGATTCATCTGGTTTACAGCTTGTACAGTAACTAATTACCACTAAAGTCGTCCCCTTTCTAGGTTATGCCATAATGGTTTGTTAGGTGAGTTTCACCGGTATGCACCTTGGTATCAACCATCATACCACCTTGGTATCAACCATCATACCACCTTGGTATCAACCATCATACCACCTTGGAATTAACCAACATACCACCTTGGTATCAACCATCATACCACCTTGGAATTAACCAACATACCACCTTGGTATCAACCATCATACCACCTTGGTATCAACCATCATACCACCTTGGAATTAACCAACATACCACCTTGGTATCAACCATCATACCACCTTGGAATTAACCAACATACCACCTTGGTATCAACCATCATACCACCTTGGAATTAACCAACATACCACCTTGGTATCAACCATCATACCACCTTGGAATTAACCAACATACCACCTTGGTATCAACCATCATACCACCTTGGAATTAACCAACATACCACCTTGGAATTAACCATCACACCACCTTGGTATCAAAAAACAGCTTGTTTATCCTGAAACTACTATGAGTTGCACTTTGTAGGAGACAACATATTATTATTTGATGTGATTGAATAAAGAACAAAACACGTCTGTTTGTCAACTATTTTGTTTTGTTGATTGCCCAGGTGGTGTCAACATTACAATATGTATCAGATATTCGCTAACACTTTCCCATAAGATATCCTTCTACGTAACCTTACAGTCAATTATTACCAGGTATTCTCCTATTGGTATTCAACAAAAGTCTTGATTGACCCGAATGCATTTTGAGGTCTTAAATGGAAAAACAAGCACTATGCTAAATGTTAAGTTAGCGCTGTGTGGATATTATAAAGCATGTCCCCCCCCCCCCTTACAATTGCAAGGAACATCTGTCCCCTTAACGAGGGAGTCTACAGTATGATCACCTTTCAGGAAACACAAAGCACCTGTTTTTAGTGCCCCGACTCCACAAAGCACAAGTCTTTCCCGACGGAATCATAGAAAAATATGTATTTTTTCCAGAGGATTATGGTATGGATTCCTGTACGGTAGCCTAAGGCTAATACAGACTAATCAACTGACATGATCAACGTGTGAAAACTCTGTGTGTTGATTTTGTGTTGTTATTCGTTACGTCTGTCGGCTAAAGACCACAGCAGTTAGTTGTAGTTGAAGCTACCTGGAATAGCCTGGTGAAACGATGTGCATCATTTACGCACTTTTAAACAGTGTGCTTCTTTCAGGGTTACAGATGTATATTCAGTGCATATCGTTATCAAACCACTACCACACATACAGTACATAGCCTGAGTGCCAGTTTGTTTGTGCTATCGTGCCGACTCCTTGTCACTCATTGTCATGTTTGTCTGACAATGACAGCAAGGGCACAAACAGATCTGGGACCAGGCTAACACTAACAAAGCATTACAAATTTACAGAACTGAGTCCATTCTACCCAACAGCTCAAACAGCAGACTAGTGAAATATTGACCAACAAGAATTCACTTTAATTACTGTATCACTGCTCACACCGTACTTCTATAGTAACTAGGCTGTATCTGTTGTACAAATATAGATATTTTATCTTATATTCTTTGTCCATCAGTAGACGACAGCGATATTTATTTATATAAAATGACATGAATCTACGGCCCAAAAGCGGCTGTGTAGTGACACAGTATCTTTTGGTTTACAAGTGCTTCAAATAGCGTTCAGCATTAATTCATTACAGTGTTTTAATTAATTAAAATAACTCACCCATTCATAAGGCGTTAATTGATCAATTAAGTAAAACAATGAAAGCGCATAAAAAAAAAGCTGTTTACTATTTGTTTTGTCTTCTTCCTGAAACAGTATGTTGTTGATGTTGATGTTGTTGTTGTTGTTAGTAAATGTTTTTGTAGTGTAATATATAAAATGTTATATTTTTGCAATAAAATGAAAACATCAACTCTTCCTGGTTAATGTTATTTTGCACCACTTCATTTCCTTCCAGTCATATGGGCCCTGGTCAAAGGAAGTCCTCTACAAAGGGGATATCACTTCATTTCCTTCCAGCCATATGGGCCCTGGTCACAGGAAGTCCTCTACAAGGGGATATCACTTCATTTCCTTCCAGTCATATGGGCCTTGGTCACAGGAAGTCCTCTACAAAGGGGATATCACTTCATTTCCTTCCAGTCATATGGGCCCTGGTCACAGGAAGTCCTCTACAAGGGGATATCACTTCATTTCCTTCCAGTCATATGGGCCTTGGTCACAGGAAGTCCTCTACAAAGGGGATATCACTTCATTTCCTTCCAGCCATATGGGCCCTGGTCACAGGAAGTCCTCTACAAGGGGATATCACTTCATTTCCTTCCAGCCATATGGGCCCTGGTCACAGGAAGTCCTCTACAAAGGGGATATCACTTCATTTCCTTCCAGCCTTATGGGCCCTGGTCACAGGAAGTCCTCTACAAAGGGGATATCACTTCATTTCCTTCCAGCCATATGGGCCCTGGTCACAGGAAGTCCTCTACAAAGGGGATATCACTTCATTTCCTTCCAGCCATATGGGCCCTGGTCACAGGAAGTCCTCTACAAAGGGGATATCACTTCATTTCCTTCCAGTCATATGGGCCCTGGTCAAAGGAAGTCCTCTACAAAGGGGATAGTGTGTCCTCCAGGACATCAGTTGAAGTCTAGACATGTTGACGCGCCAGCGAAACTCAGATAATACTGAGAATTATATTCATTCACAAATGTCATATACCCCCAAGACATGCTAACCTCCCACCATTACAAAAACAGGGGAGGTTAGCATTTCATATCATACCCCCAAGACATGCTAACCTCTCAGCATTACAACAACAGGGGAGGTTAGCATTTTATATCATATCTCCAAGACATGCTAACCTCTCACCATTACAATAACAGGGGAGGTTAGCATATTATATCATACCCCCAAGACATGCTAACCTCTCACCATTACAATAACAGGGGAGGTTAGCATTTTATATCATACCCCCAAGACATGCTAACCTCTCACCATTACAATAACAGAGGAGATTAGCATTTTATATCATACCCCCAAGACATGCTAACCTCTCACCATTACAATAGCAGGGGAGGTTAGCATTTTATATCATACCCCAAAGACATGCTAACCTCTCACCATTACAATAACAGGGGAGGTTAGCATTTTAAATCATACCACCAAGACAAGGTAATCTCTCACCATTACAATAACAAGGGAGGTTAGCATTTCATATCACACCCCCAAGACATGCTAACCTCTCACCATTACAATAACAGGGGAGGTTAGCATTTTATATCATATCTCCAAGACATGCTAACCTCTCACCATTACAATAACAGGGGAGGTTAGCATTTTATATCATACCCCCAAGACATGCTAACCTCTCACCATTACAATAACAGGGGAGGTTAGCATTTTATATCATATCTCCAAGACATGCTAACCTCTCACCATTACTATAACAGGGGAGGTTAGCATTTTATATCATACCCCCAAGACATGCTAACCTCTCACCATTACAATAACAGGGGAGGTTAGCATTTTATATCATACCCCCAAGACATGCTAACCTCTCACCATTACAATAACAGAGGAGGTTAGCATTTTATATCATACCCCAAGACATGCTAACCCCTCACCATTACAATAACAGGGGAGGTTAGCATTTTATATCATACCCCAAGACATGCTAACCTCTCACCATTACAATAACAGGGGAGGTTAGCATTTTATATCATACCTCCAAGACATGCTAACCTCTCACCATTACAATAACAGGGGAGGTTAGCATTTTATATCATACCCCTAAGACATGCTAACCTCTCACCATTACAATAACAGGGGAGGTTAGCATTTTATATCATACCTCCAAGACATGCTAACCTCTCACCATTACAATAACAGGGGAGGTTAGCATTTTATATCATACCCCCAAGACATGCTAACCTCTCACCATTACAATAACAGGGGAGGTTAGCATTTTATATCATACCTCCAAGACATGCTAACCTCTCACCATTACAATAACAGGGGAGGTTAGCATTTTATATCATACCCCCAGGACATGCTAACCTCTCACCTATACAATAACAGGTGAGGTTAGCATTTTATATCATACCCCCAAGACATGCTAACCTCTCACCATTACAATAACAGGGGAGGTTAGCATTTTATATCATACCTCCAAGACATGCTAACCTCTCACCATTACAATAACAGGGGAGGTTAGCATTTTATATCATACCCCCAAGACATGCTAACCTCTCACCATTACAATAACAGGGGAGGTTAGCATTTTATATCATACCTCCAAGACATGCTAACCTCTCACCATTACAATAACAGGGGAGGTTAGCATTTTATATCATACCCCCAGGACATGCTAACCTCTCACCTATACAATAACAGGTGAGGTTAGCA
This sequence comes from Salvelinus fontinalis, assembly GCF_029448725.1. Taxonomy (NCBI): domain Eukaryota; kingdom Metazoa; phylum Chordata; class Actinopteri; order Salmoniformes; family Salmonidae; genus Salvelinus; species Salvelinus fontinalis. The sequence continues at coordinate 1,403,304 of NC_074666.1, read as the reverse complement.
TTTTATATCATACCCCCAAGACATGCTAACCTCTCACCATTACAATAACAGGGGAGGTTAGCATTTTATATCATACTCCCAAGACATGCTAACCCCTCACCATTACAATAACAGGGGAGGTTAGCATTTTATATCATACCTCCAAGACATGCTAACCTCTCACCATTACAATAACATGGGAGGTTAGCATTTTATATTATACCCCCAAGACATGCTAACCTCCCACCATTACAATAACAGGGGAGGTTAGCATTTTATATCATACCCCCAAGACATGCTAACCTCTCACCATTACAATAACAGGGGTGGTTAGCATTTTATATCATACCCACAAGACATGCTAACCTCCCTCCTTTACAATAACAGGGGAGGTTAGCATTTCATATCATACCCCCAAGACATGCTAACCCCTCACCATTACAATAACAGGGGAGGTTAGTGTAACAGTATAACTTTACGGCGTCCCCTCGCCCCGACACGGGCGCGAACCAGGGACCCTCTGCACACATCAACAACGGTCCCCCACGAAGCATCGTTACCCATCGCTCCACAAATGCCACGGCCCTTGCAGAGCAAGGGGCAACACTACTTAAGTCTCAGAGCAAGTGACGTAACTGATTGAAATGCTACTAGCGCGTACCCGCTAACTAGCTAGCCATTTCACATCCGTTACACTAGCATTTTATATCATACCCCCAAGACATGCTATCCTCCCTCCATTACAATAACAGGGGAGGTTAGCATTTTATATCATACCCCCAAGACATGCTAACCCCTCACCATTACAATAACAGGGGAGGTTAGCATTTTATATCATACCCCCAAGACATGCTAACCTCTCACCATTACAACACGGGCGAGGTTCGCTTTTTGGGGGGGGTTATGATATTTGTGCATCTGTAACTTTCTCACTCAAGATTCATTTAGGATTAGCCGTAATCATGGTAACGTTACCATCCACATTACTGTAGAGGCTTTTCGAACCATAAAAAGTGACTCCAAAATGACACAATATATAATATGCCATTCATATCTATCGGGCACAAAATAATCAGAAACCCAGACAAACTGCAAACGCTTCCAACACGTTTCCAAAGTCACACGCTTGATGGAGTCATTGGAAAATGGACCAATCACTAAACTAGCTTGATGTAGTCATTAGATTATGGACCAATCACTAAACTAGCTTGATGGAGTCATTAGAATATGGACCAATTACTAAACTAGCTTCATATAGTCATTGGAATATGGACCAATCACTAAACTAGCTTGATGGAGTCATTGGAATATGGACCAATCACTAAACTAGCTTGATGTAGTCATTGGAATATGGACCAATCACTAAACTTGCTTGATGGAGTCATTGGAAAATGGACCAATCACTAAACTAGTTTGATGGAGTCATTGGAATATGGACCAATCACTAAACTAGCTTGATGTAGTCATTGGAATATGGACCAATCACTAAACTAGCTTGATGAAGTCATTGGAATATGGACCAATCACTAAACTAGCGTGATGTAGTAATTAATTTGTAAGTCGCTCTGGATAAGAGCGTCTGCTAAATGACTTAAATGTAATGTAAATGTAATTAGAATATGGACCAATTACTAAACTAGTTTGATGTAGTCATTAGAATATGGACCAATCACTAAACTAGCTTGATGTAGTCATTAGAATATGGACCAATCACTAAACTAGCTTGATGTAGTCGTTAGAATATGGACCAATCACTAAACTTGCTTGATGTAGTCATTAGAATATGGACCAATCACTAAACTTGCTTGATGTAGTCGTTAGAATATGGACCAATCACTAAACTTGCTTGATGTAGTCAACTTTTGACTACTTTAACACACATACACTACATGACCAGAAGTATGTGGACACCTGCTCGTCCAACATCTTGTTCCAAAATCTAGGGCATTAATATGGAGTTGGTCCCTCCGTTGCTGCCATAACAGCCTCCACTCTTCTGGGAAGGCGTTCTACTAGATATTGGGAACACTGATGTTGGGCGATTAGTCCTGGATCGCAGTCGGCATTCCAATTCATACGAAAGGTGTTCTATGGGGTTGAGGTTAGGGCTCTGTGCAGGCTTGTCAAGGTCTTCCACAATGATGTCGACAAACTGTTCTGGTATGGACCTTGCTTTGTTCACAGGGGCATTGTCATGCTGAAACAGGAAAGTGCTTTCCCCAAACTGTTGCCACAAAGTTGGAAGAACAGAGTTGTCTAGAATGTCATTGTATGCTGTAGTGTTAAGAATTCCCTTCACTGAAACTAATGAGCCTGAACCATGAAACCCTGGAACATGAAAAACACCACGGACCATTACTCCTCCACCAAACTTCACAGTTGGTACTATGTATTGGGGCAGGTAGCGTTCTCCTGGCATCCGCCAAACCCAGATTCGTCCGTCGGACTGCCAAATGGTGAAGCGTGATTCATCACTCCAGAGAACTCGTTTCCACTGCTCCAGAGTCCAACGGCAGTGAGCTTTACGCCACTCCGGACGACGCTTGGCATTGCGCATGGTGATCTTAGGCTTGTGTGCGGCTGCTCGGCCATGGAAACCCATTTCATGAAGCTCCAGACAAATATTTCTTGTGCTGACCTTGCTTCCAGAGTCAGTTTGGAATTCATCAAATTAAATCACATTTTATTTGTCACATGCGCTGAATACAACAGATGTAGTAGACCTTACAGTGAAATGCTGAATACAACAGGTGTAGTAGACCTCACAGTGAAATGCTGAATACAACAGGTGTAGTAGACCTTACAGTGAAATGCTGAATACAACAGGTGTAGTAGACCTTACAGTGAAATGCTGAATACAACAGGTGTAGTAGACCTTACAGTGAAATGCTGAATACAACAGGTGTAGTAGACCTCACAGTGAAATGCTGAATACAACAGGTGTAGTAGACCTTACAGAGAAATGCTGAATACAACAGGTGTAGACCTCACAGTGAAATGCTGAATACAACAGGTGTAGTAGACCTCACAGTGAAATGCTGAATACAACAGGTGTAGACCTTACAGTGAAATGCTGAATACAACAGGTGTAGACCTTACAGTGAAATGCTGAATACAACAGGTGTAGTAGACCTCACAGTGAAATGCTGAATACAACAGGTGTAGTAGACCTCACAGTGAAATGCTGAATACAACAGGTGTAGTAGACCTCACAGTGAAATGCTGAATACAACAGGTGTAGTAGACCTCACAGTGAAATGCTGAATACAACAGGTGTAGACCTTACAGTGAAATGCTGAATACAACAGGTGTAGACCTTACAGTGAAATGCTGAATACAACAGGTGTAGTAGACCTCACAGTGAAATGCTGAATACAACAGGTGTAGTAGACCTCACAGTGAAATGCTGAATACAACAGGTGTAGTACACCTTACAGTGAAATGCTGAATACAACAGGTGTAGTAGACCTCACAGTGAAATGCTGAAAACAACAGATGTAGTAGACCTTACAGTGAAATGCTGAATACAACAGGTGTAGTAGACCTTACAGTGAAATGCTGAATACAACAGGTGTAGTAGACCTTACAGTGAAATGCTGAATACAACAGGTGTAGTAGACCTCACAGTGAAATGCTGAATACAACAGGTGTAGTAGACCTTACAGAGAAATGCTGAATACAACAGGTGTAGACCTCACAGTGAAATGCTGAATACAACAGGTGTAGTAGACCTCACAGTGAAATGCTGAATACAACAGGTGTAGACCTTACAGTGAAATGCTGAATACAACAGGTGTAGTAGACCTCACAGTGAAATGCTGAATACAACAGGTGTAGTAGACCTTACTGTGAAATGCTGAATACAACAGGTGTAGTAGACCTCACAGTGAAATGCTGAATACAACAGGTGTAGTAGACCTTACAGTGAAATGCTGAATACAACAGGTGTAGTAGACCTTACAGTGAAATGCTGAATACAACAGGTGTAGTAGACCTTACAGTGAAATGCTGAATACAACAGGTGTAGTAGACCTTACAGTGAAATGCTGAATACAACAGGTGTAGTAGACCTCACAGTGAAATGCTGAATACAACAGGTGTAGACCTTACAGTGAAATGCTGAATACAACAGGTGTAGTAGACCTTACAGAGAGAACATGTACTCTTATAATCTCCACCCGGCACAGCCAGAAGAGGACTGGTCACCCCTCAGAGCCTGGTTCCTCTGTTGGTTTCTTCCTAGATTCCAGCCTTTCTAGGGAGTTTTTCCTAGCCACCGTGCTTCTACATCTGTATTTCTTGCTGTTTTGGTATTTTAGTCTGGGTTTCTATAAATATTATTGATATGTTCGTCAAAAGAGAAATCAGGGTCAAGAGTAACGTTGCGGTCTTTCAGTTTTATTTGAGACTGTACCACCATCAAGATTAAATGTCAGATTAAACAGCAGATCTCTTTTGTTTCTTGGGACCTAGAATTAGCATCTCTGTTTTCCGCCATCCACTTATGTCTGAAACGCAGGCTTCCAGGTTAGGCAATTTTGGGGTTTCATAATATTTAATTGAAATGTACAGCTGTGTGTAGCAGTGAAAGTTGACATTGTGTTTCCGAATGACAAGAGATAGAATATATAGTGAAAACAATAGCGGTCCTAAAACGAAACCTTGAAGAATACCGAAACGTACCATTGATTTGTTAGAGGACAAAAAAACCACAGAGACAAACTGATATCTTTCTGACAGATAAGATCTAAAACCAGGCAAGAACCTGTCTATGTAGCCCAATTAGGGTTCACTGCAAAAGAATGTGGTGATCGATGGTGTCAAAAATGGCACTAAGGTCTAGGAGCACGAGGACCTTGGTCTGACGCCATTAAAAGGTAATTTAACACCTTCACAAGTGCAGTCTCAGTACTATGATGGTGTCTAAAACCAGACTGGAGTGTTTCAGGTTCATTATTGTTCTTCAGGAAGGCAGTGAATTGCTTCATAGCAGCTTTTTCAGACATTTCTGAGAGGAATGGGAGATACGATATACGCCAATTTCGTTTATTTATTTATTTTCAGAGTCAAGGTTTCGCTTTTTCAGGAGAGGCTTTATTACTGCCACTTTTAGTCAGTTTTGTACACATCCGGAGGATAGGGAGGCATTTATTATGTTCAACATAGGAGGGCCAAGCACAGGAAGTAGGTAGCTGGAAATAGGGTCCAGTAGGCATTTGGAAGGTTTAAGGGCCATGACTATTTTCGGGAATGTGTCGGTAAAACACTGAAGTGTATCCATTGATCCTACTGTAGGTCCTGGTAGTTCTGTTCAGACCCAGGACAACGAAGTTTGGAGAAATACCCATATTCAAAGAGAGGTCTGTAATTTGCTTTTCTAAAGATCATAATCTTTTCATCGAAGAAGTTCATGAATTTATCGCTGCTGAAGTGAAGGAAATCCTCTCTTAGGGAATGCTTCTTTTTTAGGTAGCTTTGCAACAGTATCAAAAATAAATGTTGGATTGTTCTTATTCTCTTCTTGGTGGGTGTGGTAGTAGTAGTAGTGGTGGTAGTAGGGGTGGTAGTAGGGGTGGTAGTAGGGGTAGTAGTAGGGGTGGTAGTAGGGGTGGTAGTAGGGGTGGTAGTAGGGGTGGTAGTAGTGGTGGTAGTAGGGGTGGTAGTAGGGGTAGTAGTAGGGGTGGTAGTAGGGGTGGTAGTAGGGGTGGTGTTGGTTTTGAAAAGTTGATCGAGCAGCAGTGAGGGCTCTTCGATATTGAACGGTATTGTCTTTCCAAGTTATTCAGAAGACTCCCAGTTTGGTGGAGCGCCATTTCCGTTCCAATTTAATGGAACCTTGCTTCAGGCCTCGGGTATTTTCTATAAATATTTTATTGAGACAAATGTTTTTTTTGTTTTTAGAGGTGCGACTGCATCAAGGGTCTTTCGCAAGGTTAAATATAGATCCTCGGGTTAGGTGGTTAACTGATTTCTGTACTCCGACATCCTTGGGTAGGTGGAGAGAGTCTGGAAGGGCATCTAGGAATCTTTGGGTTGTCCGAGAATTTATAGCACAGCTCAACTAATTCTTGGTTGGGGTCTGAGCAGATTATTTGTTGAGATTTCAAACGTAATAACATGGTGGTCCGATAGTCCAGGATTACGAGGAAAAAATATTGAGATCCACAATATTTATTCCACGGAACAAAACTAGATCCAGGGTATGACTGTGGCAATGCATAGATCCGGGGACATGTTGGACAAAACCCACTGAGTCGATGGCTCCAAAAGCCTTTTGGGAGTGGGTCTGTTAACTTTTCCATGTGAAGTCACCAAAAATGTGGATATTATCTGCCATGACTACTGGGTCTGATAGAGATTCAGGGACCTCAGTGAAGAACACTGTATACGGCTCAGGAGGCCTGTAAACAGTAGCTATAAAAAAGTGACTAGAAGCTGAAAAGACAAACACAGTAATTTATTTTCTTGTAAATTGACATTTGTTATCATAAATGTAATGTAAATAGACATTTGTTATCATAAATGTAATGTAAATAGACATTTGCTGTCAAATGTTAGCAGCACCTCTGCCTTTGTGGGATGCGCGGGGGATATGGTCACTACTGTAACCAGGAGGAGAGGCCTCATTTAACACAGTAAATTAATCAGGCTTGAGCCATGTTTCAGTCAGGCCAATCACATCAAGGTTATGATCAGTAATTTGTTCATTGACTATGACTGCCTTGGAAGTGCGTGATCTAACATTAAGTAGTCCTATTTTGAGATGTGAGATATTATCACAATCTCTTTTCAATAATGACAGGAAGGAAGGAGGTCTTTATTCCAGTGAGATTTCTAAGGCGAACATCGTCATGTTTAGTTTTGCCTGATCTAGATCAAGACAAAGACATGGTCTCAATGGGGATAGCTGAGCTGACTACACTGACTGTGCTAGTGGCAGACTCCACTAAGCTGGCCGGCTGGCTAACAGCCTGCTGCCTGGCCTGCACCCTATCTCATTGTAGAGCTAGAGGAGTTAGAGCCCTGTCTATGTTCATAGATAAGATGAGAGCACCCCTCCAGCTAGGATGGAGTCCGTCACTCCTCAGCAGGCCAGGCTTGGTGTTTGTGGGTGAGTCCCAGAAAGAGGGCCAATTCTCCACAATTTCTATCTTTTGGGAGGGGCAGAAAACTATTTTCAACCAGTGACTGAGTTGTGCGAGCCTGCTGTATAGCTCATCACTCCCCATAACTGGGAGAGGTTCAGAGACAATTACTGCTGTATAGCTCATCACTCCCCATAACTGGGAGGGGGCCAGAGACAATTACTCGATGCCGACACATCTTTCTAGCTGATTTACACGCTGAAGCTATGTTGTGCTTGGTGACCTCTGACTGTTTCATCCTAACATCGTTGGTGCTGACGTGGATAACAATATCTCTATACTCTCTACACTCGCCAGTTTTAGCTTTAGCCAGCACCATCTTCAGATTAGCCTTAACGTCGGTAGCCCTGCCCCCTGGTAAACAGTGTATGATCGCTGGGTGATTGGTTTTAAGTCTAATACTGGAGTCGCCAATGTCTAGGGTTTTCAATTTGTCAGAGCTAATGGTGGGAGGCTTCGGCAGCCCAGACCCTGTAACGGCTGGAGGAGAGGTGGTGGTAGTAGTAGTAGTGGTGGTAGTAGTGGTGGTAGTAGTGGTAGTAGTAGTGGTGGTAGTGGTGGTAGTAGAGGTGGTGGTAGTAGGGGTGGTAGTAGTGGTGGTAGTAGTAGTAGTAGTGGTGGTAGTAGTGGTGGTAGTGGTGGTAGTAGTAGTGGTGGTAGTGGTGGTAGTAGAGGTGGTGGTAGTAGGGGTGGTAGTAGTGGTGGTAGTAGTAGTGGTAGTAGTGGTGGTAGTGGTGGTAGTAGTGGTGGTGGTAGTGGTGGTAGTAGTGGTGGTGGTGGTAGTAGTGGTGGTAGTAGTGGTGGTAGTAGTGGTGGTGGTGGTGGTAGTAGTGGTGGTAGTAGTGGTGGTAGTAGTGGTGGTAGTAGTAGTGGTGGTAGTGGTGGTAGTGGTGGTAGTGGTGGTAGTAGTGGTAGTAGTGGTGGTGGTAGTGGTGGTAGTAGTGGTGGTGGTGGTAGTAGTGGTGGTAGTGGTGGTAGTGGTGGTAGTAGTGGTGGTGGTGGTAGTAGTGGTGGTAGTAGTAGTGGTGGTAGTGGTGGTAGTGGTGGTAGTGGTGGTAGTAGTGGTAGTAGTGGTGGTAGTAGTGGTGGTAGTAGTGGTGGTGGTGGTAGTAGTGGTGGTAGTAGTGGTGGTAGTAGTGGTGGTGGTGTTAGTAGTAGTGGTGGTTGTAGTAGGGGTGGTGGTTGTAGTAGGGGTGGTAATGGTGGTAGTAGGGGTGGTGGTTGTAGTGGTAGGGTGGTACTAGTAGATTTGGTAGTAGGGGCACCAGTTTGAGTGGCCATGGGGCAAGTTGAGAGAGCAAGCGAGAGAGATAGAGAGCATCCACATTAACACATATAAAATAGCTATTTTCAAAGTGCAGAACTACACCGCTGTATGCCTTGGATCACAATGTGTTTCTTTTGGAGCTGTTCGTCACAGCTTCCTGGATGTGTCGATGTGGACGCTCTCTCTCGCTTGCTCCCTCCCTCACACACGGACGCACACACACAGTAATCGAGTGTATCGATAGGGTTGTTAGAATGGATGTATGGATTAGGGCTGAACAGAGGCCATTCCACATGAAAGACCGTTGATGTGGGAACATTGTGGCTCTGCTCTGCTTGGCTCTGTGTGGTCAGGTCAGACGTAGCAGCCTCTGCTCGGGAGAGGCGTGGCTGAGGAATGTGGGGCTAGGGGGGTGGAGGGTTGTTTAATGGAGAGATAGAGGGATGGCAGGACTAGGACTACCAGGCCTGATGACTCCTGGCCGTCCCTGTCCCCAGTCTACCAGGGCAGGACTAGGACTACCAGGCCTGATGACTCCCGGCCGTCCCGGCCGTCCCTGTCCCCAGTCTACCAGGGCAGGACTAGGACTACCAGGCCTGATGACTCCTGGCCGTCCCTGTCCCCAGTCTACCAGGGCAGGACTAGGACTACCAGGCCTGATGACTGCTGGCCGTCCCTGCCGTCCCTGTCCCCAGTCTACCAGGGCAGGACTAGGACTACCAGGCTTGATGACTCCTGGCCGTCTCTGTCTCCAGTCTACCAGGGCAGGACTAGGACTACCAGGCCTGATGACTCCTGGCCGTCCCTGTCCCCAGTCCACCAGGGCAGGACTAGGACTACCAGGCTTGATGACTCCTGGCCGCCCCTGTCCCCAGTCTACCAGGGCAGGACTAGGACTACCAGGCCTGATGACTCCCGGCCGTCCCTGTCCCCAGTCTACCAGGGCAGGACTAGGACTACCAGGCCTGATGACTCCCGGCCGTCCCTGTCGTCGCGTACCCAGTCTACCAGGGCAGGACTAGGACTACCAGGCCTGATGACTCCTGGCCGTCCCTGTCGCCAGTCTACCCGGTCGTGCTTCTGATCCAGTCTCTGCTTTTTCTGCCTGCGGCTATGGAACCCTGACCTGATCAGTGCTCACCGGACGCTCTACCTTGTCCCGGACCTGCTGTTCCACCCTTTCTCTCTCTACCAGATCTGCTGTCTCGACCTCTGAATTACTCCTGAGTTGCTGAACTGCTGTACCTTCCATAACCACTGTGATTATTATTTGACCCTGCAGGTGATCTGTGAACTCTTGACCGTCTTGCAGAACGATCTGGCATAAGGTTTCTTCCTAGGTTCCTGCATTTCTAGGGAGGTTTTCCTAGCCACCGTACTTCTGCATCTGCACTGCTTGCTCTTTTTGGGGGTTTTAGGCTGGGTTTTTTGTAAAGCACTTTGGGGCAACTGATGTAAAAAGGGCATTATAAAATGTATTTGATGGATGGAGATGGAGAGTGGATCTGGATCAATAGACATGAGAGCATGGTAGTGTCAGTTACCCATTTAATTACTCCTTCCATCTCCTTCTATAAACAAACATGATAGCACCCTGAGAGTGCTTAGTGCTTAGTCTCCAGGCCCACATAAAGGCAGCTCTAATACACACACAGAGAGACAGACACACACACACACAAACAGCTGCTGTACATAGCTCTTAGGGTTTCAACAGAGGGGAAAAGGGAAGAAATGCTTCCCTCTTTTGGTTAGATTGAGAATTGGGAATTTAGAAACAAATATATTCCATGTTGATGAAGGAAACGTTCTTTTGAAATTGAGAGCGCCGTAAGTTGAGCCATTTTTTACATTCAGCATCACTCCGTCAAGGGAAATATAATATTCTGTCTAAAGAAGATGTCTACATATGTCATGATGTTGTGTATCCCTGGAAATAATCAGAATTAATGTAAAATATTACAGTTTTGAAAACATAGGAAAAAAATTGTGGTCTATTTGCACAATTTACTCAGAGTATGTTGATCCAAGGGACAGTTAATTTACTCAGAGTATGTTGATCCAAGGGACAGTTAATTTACTCAGAGTATGTTGATCCAAGGGACAGGGTAAGTTAAGCCACCTTTTACAGTGGCTTGTGAAAGTATTCATTCCCCTTCGAATTTTTCCTATTTTGTTGCCTTACAACCTTGGAATTCAAATGGATTTTTGAGGGGTTTGTATCATTTGATTTACACAACAAGCCAACCATTTTGAAGATCCAAAATATTTTTTATTGTGAAACAAACAAGAAATAAGACAACAACAAAAAACATTTTGAGCATACATAACTAATCCCCCCCCAAAGTCAATACTGTAACGGCTGTCTAATGCCTCCTCCTCGGATGAGGAGGAGGAGTAAGGGTCGGACCAAAATGCAGCGTTGAATGGAGACATAATGAATTTATTTACAGACAGACGAAGACGGTAAAACTCTTAAACAAACTACAAAACAACAAACGACGTAGACAGACCTGAACTTGAGAACTTACATAAAGACACGAAGAATGCACAAACAGGTACAGACTACACAAACGAACGAAACAGTCCCGTGTGGTGCATACAGACACAGGAACAATCACCCACAAACAAACAGTGAGAACAGCCTACCTTAATATGGTTCTCAATCAGAGGAAACGTCAAACACCTGCCTCTAATTGAGAACCATATCAGGCAACACATTTAACCCAACATAGAAACACATAACATAGAATGCCCACCTCAACTCACGCCCTGACCAACTAAACACATACAAAAACAAGGAAAACAGGTCAGGAACGTGACAAATACTTTGTAGAGCCGCCTTTTGCAGCAGTTACAGCTGCAGGTCTCTTGGGGTATGTCTCTATGAGCTTGGCAGATCTAGCCACTGGTGTTTTTGCCCATTCTTCAAGGCAAAACTGCTCCAGCTCCTTCAAGTTGGATGGGTTCCGCTGGTGGACAGCAATCTTTAGGTCATACCACAGATTCTCAATTGGATTTAGATCTGGGCTTTGACTAGGCCATTCCAAGACATTTAAATGTTTCCCCTTAAACCACTCAAGTGTTGCTTTAGCAGTATGCTTAGGGTCATTGTCCTGCTGGAAGGTGAACCTCCGTCACAGTCTCAAATCTCTGGAAGACTGAAACAGGTTTACCTCAAGAATTTCCCTGTATTTAGCGCTAACCATCATTCCTTCAATTCTGACCAGTTTCCCAGTTTCTGCCGATGACAAACAGTCTCATCTGACCAGATTACATTCTTCCATATGTTTTGGGAGTCTCCCACATGCCTTTTGGCGAACACCAATCATTTTTGCTTATTTTTTTCTTTAGCAATGGGTTTTTTTCTGGCCACTCTTCCATAAAGCCCAGCTCTGTGGAGTGTACGGGTTAAAGTGGTCCTATGGACAGACACTACAATCTCCGCTGTAGGTTATCAGGGTTACCTTTGGTCTCTTTGTTGTCTCTCGGATTAATGCCCTCCTTGCCTGGTCCGTGAGTTTTGGTGGGCGGCCCTCTCTTAGCAGGTTTGTTGTGGTGCCATATTCTTTTCATTTTTTAATAATGGATTTCATGGTGCTTCGTGGGATGTTAAAAGTTTCTGATATTTTTTTATAACCCAACACTGATCTGTACTTCTCCACAACTTTGTCCCTGACCTGTTTGGAGAGCTCCTTGGTCTTCATGGTGAAGCTTGCTTGGTAGTGCCACTTGCTTAGTGGTGTTGCCGACTCGGGGGCCTTTCAGAACAGGTGTATATATACTGAGATCATGTGACAGATCATGTGACACTTAGATTGCAACAGGTGGACTTTATTTAACTAATTATGTGACTTCTGAAGGTAATTGGTTGCACCAGATCGTATTTAGGGGCTTCATAGCAAAGGGGGTGAATACATATGCACACATCACTTTTCATATTATTATTATTATATATTTTTTTTAACAAGTAATTTTTTTCATTTCACTTTTCACATTTCACTATTTTGTGTATGTCCATTACATGAAATCCAAATAAAAATATATTTAAATTACAGGTTGTAATGAAACAAAATAGGAAAAATTCCAAGGGGGGTGAATACTTTTGCAAGTCACTATACAAATATCTGTACTGAATTAAATATTGCCATTACCTTTTTAAAACCATGTCTGTCAAATATGATATCATTGAATACTTATTTTCCACCATAATTTGCAAATAAATTCATAAAAAATCCTACAATGTGATTTTCAGGTTTTTTTAAGTGGGAGAACTTGCACAATTGGTGGCTGACTAAATACTTTTTTGCCCCACTGTACGTGTTTGAACACTTTTAACATGTTATATGTTATGTTTCCTCATATCCCAACAATAATACATTAAACTACTCAATGGAAGAAGAAAAACGGATATCTGCGCAACTTCCGTTGGCTCAACTTACCCCATAGCCATTGGTCTAACTTTCTCCATGGCCATTGGTCGAACTTTCTCCATGGCCATTGGTCTAACTTTCTCCATAGCCATTGGTCTAACTTTCTCCATGGCCATTGGTCTAACTTTCTCCATAGCCATTGGTCTAACTTTCTCCATGGCCATTGGTCTAACTTTCTCCATGGCCATTGGTCTAACTTTCTCCATAGCCATTGGTCTAATTTTCTCCATGGCCATTGGTCTAACTTACCCCATAGCCATTGGTCGAACTTTCTCCATGGCCATTGGTCTAACTTTCTCCATGGCCATTGGTCTAACTTTCTCCATGGCCATTGGTCTAACTTTCTCCATGGCCATTGGTCTAACTTTCTCCATGGCCATTGGTCTAACTCTCTTCATGGCCATTGGTCTAACTCTCTTCATGGCCATTGGTCTAACTTTCTCCATGGCCATTGGTCGAACTTTCTCCATGGCCATTGGTCTAACTTTCTCCATGGCCATTGGTCTAACTTTCTCCATGGCCATTGGTCTAACTTTCTCCATGGCCATTGGTCTAACTTTCTCCATGGCCATTGGTCTAACTTTCTCCATGGCCATTGGTCTAACTTTCTCCATGGCCATTGGTCTAACTTTCTCCATGACCATTGGTCTAACTTTCTCCATGGCCATTGGTCTAACTTTCTCCATGGCCATTGGTCGAACTTTCTCCATAGCCATTGGTCTAACTTTCTCCATGGCCATTGGTCTAACTTTCTCCATGGCCATTGGTCTAACTTTCTCCATGGCCATTGGTCTAACTTTCTCCATAGCCATTGGTCTAACTTTCTCCATGACCATTGGTCTAACTTTCTCCATAGCCATTGGTCTAACTTTCTCCATAGCCATTGGTCTAACTTTCTCCATGACCATTGGTCTAACTTTCTCCATGGCCATTGGTCTAACTTTCTCCATGGCCATTGGTCTAACTTTCTCCATAGCCATTGGTCTAACTTTCTCCATGACCATTGGCTAAATTTAGGCTAGGCCTGCAGTAAATACAGTTGGCTGTGTGTGGACATGCCAAACATTGTCAACAAGCAAGATTAAATTCATTATTGATCAGGCCTAAAAAAGAGAACAAATTATTCAAAACAAATTCCAAAACAAAATCAAACAACAACTTGTTTTAAATAAGGCAGAGAAAAGACAGGTAAATTGCTGAACCTGTAGTTATGGATGGAAAATCCAGTGTGCCAGTTTTTAAATAACAAATGTCTAACTAACGTGAATTTGACACCTGCATTCCTTAACGCCAGCCGAACACAGAGCCCCTTATATTCACTGTGATTACATAACCAGACCTAGGACTGAAGCAGGAAACATAGCCAGACCTAGGAATGAAGCAGGAAACATAGCCAGACCAAGGACTGAAGCAGGAAACATAGCCAGACCTAGGACTGAAGCAGGAAACATAACCAGACCTAGGACTGAAGCAGGAAACATAACCAGACCTAGGACTGAAGCAGGAACCATAACCAGACCTAGGACTGAAGCAGGAACCATAGCCAGACCAAGGACTGAAGCAGGAACCTTAATCAGACCTAGGACTGAAGCAGGAACCATAACCAGACATAGGACTGAAGCAGGAACCATAACCAGACCTAGGACTGAATCAGGAAACAGCCAGACCTAGGACTGAAGCAGGAACAATAACCAGACCTAGGACTGAAGCAGGAACCATAACCAGACCTAGGACTGAAGCAGGAACCATAACCAGACCTAGGAATAAAGCAGGAAACATAACCAGACCTAGGACTGAAGCAGGAACCATAACCAGACCTAGGACTGAAGCAGGAACCATAACCAGACCTAGGACTGAAGCAGGAACCATAACCAGACCTAGGACTGAAGCAGGAACCATAACCAGACCTAGGACTGAAGCAGGAACCATAACCAGACCTGGGACTGAAGCAGGAACCATAGCCAGACCTAGGAATGAAGCAGGAAACATAGCCAGACCAAGGACTGAAGCAGGAAACAGCCAGACCTAGGACTGAAGCAGGAACCATAGCCAGACCTAGGACTGAAGCAGAAAACAGCCAGACCTAGGACTGAAGCAGGAACCATAGCCAGACCTAGGACTGAAGCAGGAACCATAACCAGACCAAGGACTGAAGCAGGAACCATAACCAGACCTAGCACTGAAGCAGGAACCATAGCCAGACCTAGGAATGAAGCAGGAAACAGCCAGACCTAGGAATGAAGCAGGAAACATAACCAGACCTAGGACTGAAGCGGGAACCATAACCAGACCTAGGAATGAAGCGGGAACCGTAACCAGACCTAGGACTGAAGCAAGAAACATAACCAGACCAAGTCCTGAAGCAGGAACCATAACCAGACCTAGGACTGAAGCAGGAACCATAACCAGACCTAGGACTGAAGCAGGAACCATAACCAGACATAGGACTGAAGCAGGAACCATAACCAGACCAAGGACTGAAGCAGAAAACAGCCAGACCTAGGACTGAAGCAGAAACCATAACCAGATCTAGGACTGAAGCAGAAACTATAACCAGACCTAGGACTGAAATAGGTACCATAACCAGACCTAGGATTGAAGCGGGAACCATAACCAGACCTAGGACTGAAGCAGGAAACATAGCCAGACCAAGGACTGAAGCAGGAAACATAGCCAGACCAAGGACTGAAGCAGGAACAAAAACCAGACCTGGGACTGAAGCAGGAACCATAGACATACCTAGGAATGAAGCAGGAAACATAGCCAGACCAAGGACTGAAGCAGGAAATAGCCAGACCTAGGACTGAAGCAGGAGCCATAGCCAGACCTAGGACTGAAGTAGAAAACAGCCAGACCTAGGACTGAAGCAGGAACCATAGCCAGACCTAGGACTGAAGCAGGAACCATAACCAGACCAAGGACTGAAGCAGGAACCATAACCAGACCTAGCACTGAAGCAGGAACCATAGCCAGACCTAGGAATGAAGCAGGAAACAGCCAGACCTAGGAATGAAGCAGGAAACATAACCAGACCAAGGACTGAAGCAGAAAACAGCCAGACCTATGAATGAAGCAGGAAACATAACCAGACCTAGGACTGAAGCGGGAACCATAACCGGACCTAGGACTGAAGCGGGAACCAAAACCAGACCTAGGACTGAAGCAAGAAACATAACCAGACCAAGGACTGAAGCAGGAACCATAACCAACCCTAGGCCTGAAGCAGGAACCATAACCAGACCTAGGACTGAAGCAGGAACCATAACCAGACCAAGGACTGAAGCAGAAAACAGCCAGACCTAGGACTGAAGCAGGAACCATAACCAGATCTAGGACTGAAGCGGGAACCATAACCAGACCAAGGACTGAAGCAGGAACCATAACCAGACCTAGGACTGAAGCAGGAACCATAACCAGACCTAGGACTGAAGCAGGAACAATAACCAGACCTAGGACTGAAGCAGGAAACATAACCAGACCAAGGACTGAAGCTGGAACCATAGCCAGACCAAGGACTGAAGCTGGAACCATAACCAGACCTAGGACTGAAGCAGGAACCATAACCAGACCTAGGACTGAAGCAGGAACCATAACCAGACCTAGGCCTGAAGCAGGAACCATAGCCAGACCAAGGACTGAAGCGGGAACCATAACCAGACCTAGGACTGAAGCGGGAACCATAACCAGACCTAGGACTGAAGCAGGAACCATAACCAGACCTAGGACTGAAGCGGGAACCATAACCAGACCTAGGACTAAAGCAAGAAACATAACCAGACCAAGGACTGAAGCAGGAACCATAACCAGACCTAGAACTGAAGCAGGAACCATAACCAGACAGAGGACTGAAGCAGAAACCATAACCAGACCTAGGACTGAAGCAGGAACCATAACCAGACCTAGGATTGAAGCGGGAACCATAACCAGACCTAGGACTGAAGCAGAAACCATAACCAGACCAACGACTGAAGCAGGAACAATAACCAGAACTAGGACTGAAGCAGGAACCATAACCAGAACTAGGACTGAAGCAGGAAACATAACCAGACCAAGGACTGAAGCAGAAAACAGCCAGACCTACGACTGAAGCAGGAACCATAACCAGACCTAGGACTGAAGCGGGAACCATAACCAGACTTAGGACTGAAGCAGGAACCATATCCAGACCTAGGACTGAAGCGGGAACCATAACCAGACCTGGGACTGAAGCGGGAACCATAAAACGACCTAGGACTGAAGCAGGAACCATAACCAGACCTAGGACTGAAGCAGAAACCATAACCAGACCTAGGACTGAAGCAGGAACCATAACCAGACCTAGGATTGAAGCGGGAACCATAACCAGACCTAGGACTGAAGCAGAAACCATAACCAGACCAAGGACTGAAGCAGGAACAATAACCAGAACTAGGACTGAAGCAGGAACCATAACCAGAACTAGGACTGAAGCAGGAAACATAACCAGACCTAGGAATGAAGCAGGAAACATAGCCAGACCAAGGACTGAAGCATGAAACAGCCAGACCTAGGACTGAAGCAGGAACCATAACCAGACCTAGGACTGAAGCGGGAACCATAACCAGACCTAGGACTGAAGCAGGAACCATAGCCAGACCTAGGACTGAAGCAGGAACCATAACCAGACCTAGGAATGAAGCAGGAAACATAACCAGACCAAGGACTGAAGCAGGAAACAGCCAGAACTAGGACTGAAGCAGGAACCACAACCAGACCTAGTACTGAAGCGGGATCCATAATCAGACCTAGGACTGAAGCAGGAACCATAACCAGACCAAGGACTGAAGCAGGAACCATAACAGGAACTAGGACTGAAGCAGGAACCATAACCAGACCTAGGACTGAAGCAGGAAACATAATCAGACCTAGGACTGAAGCAGGAACCATAACCAGACCTAGGACTGAAGCAGGAACCATAACCAGACCTAGGACTGAAGCAGGAACCATAGCCAGACCTAGGACTGAAGCAGGAACCATAACCAGACCTAGGACTGAAGCAGGAGGCAAAACCAGACCTAGGACTGAATCAGGAACCATAACCAGACTTAGGAATGAAGCAGGAAACAGCCAGACCTAGGACTGAAGCAGGAACCATAACCAGACCTAGGACTGAAGCAGGAAACATAACCAGACCTAGGACTGAAGCAGAAACCATAACCAGACCTAGGACTGAAGCAGGAAACATAACAAGACCAAGGACTGAAGCAGTAACCATAACCAGACCCTAAGACTGAAGCAGAAACCATAACCAGACCTAGGACTGAAATAGGTACCATAACCAGACCAAGGACTGAAGCAGGAAACAGCCAGAACTAGGACTGAAGCAGGAACCACAACCAGACCTAGTACTGAAGCGGGATCCATAATCAGACCTAGGACTGAAGCAGGAACCATAACCAGACCAAGGACTGAAGCAGGAACCATAACAGGAACTAGGACTGAAGCAGGAACCATAACCAGACCTAGGACTGAAGCAGGAAACATAATCAGACCTAGGACTGAAGCAGGAACCATAACCAGACCTAGGACTGAAGCAGGAACCATAACCAGACCTAGGACTGAAGCAGGAACCATAATCAGACATAGGACTGAAGCAGAAACCATAACCAGACCTAGGACTGAAGCAGGAACCATAACCAGACCTAGGACTGAAGCAGGAACCATAGCCAGACCTAGGACTGAAGCAGGAACCATAACCAGACCTAGGACTGAAGCAGGAGGCAAAACCAGACCTAGGACTGAATCAGGAACCATAACCAGACTTAGGAATGAAACAGGAAACAGCCAGACCTAGGACTGAAGCAGGAACCATAACCAGACCTAGGACTGAAGCAGGAAACATAACCAGACCTAGGACTGAAGCAGAAACCATAACCAGACCTAGGACTGAAGCAGCAACCATAACAAGACCTAGGACTGAAGCAGGAACCATAACCAGACCTAGGACTGAAGCAGTAACCATAACCAGACCTAAGACTGAAGCAGAAACCATAACCAGACCTAGGACTGAAATAGGTACCATAACCAGACCAAGGACTACTTTATCCTATATACTACAGTACACTATCCTATGGGTCCTGGTCAACAGTAGTGCACTACTCTATGGGTCCTGGTCAACAGTAGTACACTACCCTATGGGTCCTGGTCAACAGTAATGCACTACCCTATGGGTCCTGGTCAACAGTAGTACACTACCCTATGGGTCCTGGTCAACAGTAGTACACTACCCTATGGGTCCTGGTCAACAGTAGTACACTACTCTATGGGTCCTGGTCAACAGTAGTACACTACTTTATGGGTCCTGGTCAACAGTAGTACACTACCCTATGGGTCCTGGTCAACAGTAGTGCACTACCCTATTGGTCCTGGTCGACAGTAGTACACTACCCTATTGGTCCTGGTCAACAGTAGTACACTACCCTCTGGGTCCTGGTCAACAGTAGTACACTACTCTCGGGGTTCCTGGTCAACAGTAGTGCACTACTCTATGGGTCCTGGTCAACAGTAGTACACTACCCTATTGGTCCTGGTCAACAGTAGTACACTACCCTATGGGTCCTGGTCAACAGTAGTGCACTACACTATGGGTCCTGGTCAACAGTAGTCCACTACTCTATGGGTCCTGGTCAACAGTAGTACACTACCCTATGGGTCCTGGTCAACAGTAGTACACTACCCTATGGGTCCTG